>NC_133653.1:29317426-29624526 GCF_009905375.1 Apium graveolens
AGAGTGAGCATTACAGCTCGCAAGATAATATATAGTGTAAACAATAATGCAAGTATCTAAATAGATAACTTACTAGAATCCTTTATTAACCGTAAGGTAATTATTTACTGGATATAAGCTTAAAGGAAGATAAAGTTACCAATTACTTCACTATACTTATACCATTTTAGAAAACTACTTGAACTACCACTGTTCAGAGTATAATAGGTTTCAAAAGTTCATCCCATAGATGAGACCACAAGTTAAGACTTGAATAGATTAAATCTTTGAAATATTATTGAATAAAATGAAGTTACGAGATACTTCATTAAGTCCCGATATATATATCCACATATATATCTCTTATACATTTCCTGGAAACCTCTGTCATGTAAAGTATGAACAGAGTTTGTAATATCCAATGAATTTTGGAAAGAAAAGAATTTTGGCATAAACCCGATATCTTGCTGATCAGAAAAAGATACCAATAAGTAACCTTTTCTACTAGTAGATGGACGAATTCCCCACTGGTCATCACCTTGGCTGCAATAGGACCTTATTATGGACTGCCACTCAGCCACTTACGCATTTGATGGACTCCCACTGAGCCACTTACACTTTCATGGACGCCCACTGAGCCCATGTTGCTTATGCCGACTCAATAGATGGACTTACTTCCCGAACGTTGGGTAAGTAATCAATTTATTTATCAAAACAACAACCTCGTTGTGAATATAAAATACAACACAGAGCCGGATCCCTCAGGTTTTGAGCGAGTATTTAAATCCCCTTTGAAAGGAAGATCTTAAATATAAAAATGAGTTTTGGGATCCGCTCTAACTTTTAAAATCATTTTGAAGACTTGAAAACATTTTTAAGAATGTTTGGAGTAATACTGATTTAATGAAATAAATCAGTCCCGATATATTAGAAAATATCTGAATATTATTATTTAAATAATATTCCCATAAAGATAATCTCTATATAAATAATTGAAGTAGAAGTTTTAAAACTCATACTTGAAATGAATAATAAATAACCAAAGATATACTTATACGAAAGTACGATCTTTATTTGAATAATCGAAAATAAGTTTGATTATCGAAATATTATTCTTTAATGAAATAAAGAATATTATTTAGTAAATAAGCAGAGTCATAAGTCCTCGAATGAATATTCAAAATAATATTCATTAAATAAAATAAACCGAGTCATAAGTCCTCGAATGAATATTCAAAGTAATATTGTTATTCCTGGTGGACTAACAACGAGATTTACAGAAGGGGGGTTGAATGTAAATCCCAAAACTTTTTCAAGTTTTGAGCAGTTTATGAAAGTTGTGTGTTCAAGAACAACAAGTGTGTGAATTGCTTTAAGCTAATACAGACAGATATAAATTCAAGCACAAATGTAAAGAACACAACAGAACTTAAAAACTTTTCTGGTGGATTTGTTGTTCCACCAGAGATGGTATTTTAGAAAATCTGTGATTAAACAATGTTGATCACAGCTGCATCCTAGTACAAACTAGATGAATTTTCTCTCAATATATTTCTAAACAGCTCTGGAAAATCTCACATCTAATTACTAGCTTCTACTTGGTTTATATATTACCAAGTGTACAAGTTAAGAACAATATAAAATACAGTAATAAAATAAGTTCTTCACTTGCTTCTTTTCCTGTTCACTCCAGTACTTTGTTGACTATTGCATCTTTGTACTAAAGAAGAACGGCTGCTTTTTCTGTTGTTCCTGAAATTCGGCTACCACATCTCAGTTGTCTCTATCAACCCATGTGCCTCTGTTTGTAGGTACAACTACCCCTTATCAACGGCTAATCATTAGAACATCCGTTGAAGCTTTCATCCGTTGATGCACTGAAGGATGTGAAGCTTTCATCCGTTGAAGGATGTTATCCGTTGATGACTTTATCCGTTGAAGCTTCAGAGACATCCGTTGAAGCTTAGTTTCTTATCCGTTGAAGGTCTTTAAGTCATCCGTTGATACCACTTCACTTATACAAAATTACAAGGCATGAAGTATTTACAATTGGCCTTCCTATCTGCATATCATCTAGTAGTCAACATGACTCATAGTTTCTCTCAACTTCCAAGAATTACATTTTAAATACAGAGACTGAAATATGCTACAACACTAGACTTATTTCTAAGTAAAGCTACACCATCAACGGATAGCCAAAGTGGTCTTATCCGTTGAGGCTACAGACACTAAATTTCTACTTAAGTGTTTTGTTAAACATATCATCAAACTAATGCACATACATTCCTAACAATCTCCCCCTATTTATGTCTATAAGAATTGTAGGCATAAATTCAGGGTTAACTTGATGATAACAAAACACTTAACAGATATATGAATTGAAACTAAGTAGAAATTTAAAAATGCTGCAAAAGTGTATGTACTAGGAGGTAATTGAAGATTTACAGTGTTTCCAAGGACACTCCTTTAGTCTGAGCAAATCATCTTTTTCTTCTTTGTTCCCTGGTTTTCTTTCCTAGCCTTTTGTCATTTTCCTCAATTTGGAGTTGGAGTTGTCTGAAGAATTCAGCTTCATCTTCAACACTGACATCCAACTTAGATTGCATTTCTTTGAGAGTTTCATTGCTGGCAATCTTGAGTTGGTCTTCAAGTCTGAAAAATCTTCTGACTCCTTTATCATCTCTAAATTCCATCAACCAATGAGGTGATTTGTGAATTTTCATTTCCCTTTCTTGAATGAGTAAAGTCCTGGGTAAAGCATTGGGCTCCCTCCAAGTTTTCCTTATATTGGCTATCTTGTTGAGAATTTCAGTCTTGGCAGTTCTGGTAAAGCCAGAATCCTTTTGTATAGCTGAAAAGACTCTAATCAAGGTAGAGTAGCCTTCATCCAGAATCCTGTGGAGAGGCCATGTTCTTTCCCCAGCTCCTTTATATCTGAACACTAATCTCTCTGGTAGCTGTCTGTAGGCAGCTATTCCCCTTACATCCTCCAGCTCATCCAGATAGAGTTCAATGTCTGAAATTTCTTTTATGTCACAGATGTGAACATAATCATCTTTAGAAATGGGTGACTTAGGCTTAGGTTTTTGTTTTTGAGTGAATTCTTAGAGGTTATGGGAGGTGTAGATTTTGGTTTTCTTTTCTGTTTCTTTGGTAGTGGAAGAGTGGTTAGAAAGGTAGGCAATTTGATAGTGTCCCAATCAATAGGTTCCTCTTTTGGAATGATTGGTTCACCATGGATGTTTATTGTGGGATCAGCAACAAGGGGTTCAGGTATGGAAGGTAGTGGTTTAGATATAGATTTGGTTACTTCAGTGTTATCTCCACTCCTTCTATGTGCCTTGGCCTTTCTTCTGTTTCCCTTCTGCCATTCTTCTCTTTCTTCCACACTCTCACCAAATATACTCCCTAAAACCTCATCTAGGTTTGTAGTCTTGTCTTCACCCCTGACTTCAATCCCTTTTTCTTTTTCAACTAGACTTGACTTTAGCTGTTGTTCAAGCTTTGCTTGTGCTCTTTTGTCAGTCTTTAATTGCTTGGCTTCTTCCTTCTTGGCTATTGAGAATTTGGGATGTCCTTGCATCACACAGATGCTCTTTCCCTCTCTAATGATAATAGCTCTATTTCTCCTTACAGCCTCATCCATGGTCTCTTTGAGATAAGCAATACTCCTGCCTAAAATCTTGTTCTCATCAGCTTTTGGAGGAGGAAAGTCCACTTCTTTTAAAGGATTCTTTGTTGAGTCCTTATTGGATCTTTCATTGGGCTTGAGAATTATAGCTTGTAGTTCTTTGGAAGAAGCTTCTCCATCCTTATGACTCCCTACTGGCTTGAGCTCCATGTTGATTGGTTCAATTTTTGTGCTGTATTTCACAGATGTTGATTTGTCTTGTGTAGAACCAAACAACAGTTGCAACCTTTCATCAATTCTCCTCCTTTGCTCTTTCACTTGAATTTCAGCTGCTGCTAGCTGAATCAAATCAATTCCATCAGGCTTGCCCTTGATTTGAATGATTGGAGAAGTAGTGATGGCAGGAACTAGCACTTTAGATATGTTGACTTTTGTAGATGGCTCTCCTTCCCCTTCCCTTTGACTCTCCCCCTTTTTGTTATCATCAAGGAGAGGGGTCAAGCCTTGTGCTTTTGCCAGCTGCATTAGGAGACTGGTTTGAGATTGTTGATTGTGAAGAATGGTGGCCACAGAATCTTCAATAACTTGAACTCTGTCTTCTAACTTGGCCAACCGTTTTTCAGTAACAGATTCTTTCTTCAATCTCAAGACCAAGTCCTGCAATGTACCATAGGGCATGACTGAATCCAATTTTTCTGAAGTATGGCTTTTCAAGTCAGCAATATCCTTCCTGAGATCATCCATACTCAGATTCTGCTTCACTTGCTGCAGCTTCATGAGATGCAGTGAGTCCAGGTGAGCTTGAAGGATAGCCTTGATACTTGCATGTGAAGTATTCTGAATGGCTTGTTGAATAGTGTTGATTTGTTTGACTAAAGAGACATTGAATTCCCCTGATCTATACTCCTTAGTCAAGGCCCATTCAGGTAGATTTGGAATTGAACTAGGGTCTTCATCTCCCCCTAAGTTCATGCTTCCATCAAAAGAAATAGAGTCATCATCATCAGAATTTGCTCCAAATTCCTCAGATGGCTCACCAGCTGTAGAAGGCATTTTGGTAATGGCAGCTTTATCCCTTTGAAGAGATTCTGTTGTGTGCACTAGATGTAGTGACCTTTCTGCCTCCTCATTGCCCTGAGCAGCCAACAGTTGAAAGGCTGTCACAGGATGAGTAAAAGTGTCAGCATCCAAGGAAATGTTATCAATTACAGCTTTGCAATGTTGCTGAAATTGTCTTTCCTTTTCAGCATCATCCACAATCATTGACTCATTAGCAATGGCTGGTTCCACCCTTGTATCTACTGTACCTGCTTTTCTCTCTTTTTCTCTATGTTCTTGCATCAGGGGCTCCCCCTGGCTCACACATCTCACTCCCTCACCTTCACCTACTAAGGTGGTACTCCACTCACTTACTTTTGCCATGCTGGAAGAAATAGCATGCATTTTTGAGCTCTCAATCTCTCCTTTTGCCTGGGAGCAACCCAGCCTCTCACTCAAATTGCCACTCCCTTCCCTCAATCCTAAGAGTGATTGCACAGTATTCATGTCTTCTACACTTGGGATTAATTCAGTTATTTGTGTAGAGACTGTCAACGGATGTGGAATATCCGTTGAAGGTGAAACTGATGTTATCAACGGATAACTGCTATTAAGCTTATCCGTTGAAGAACAACCACTTGTCAACGGATGAGTGATATCCGTTGAAGAAGGAAAAGAAGTTGAAATTGAAAGTGATATAACTGTTGAATCTGTGTAGATTGATTTGAGATGTGGTGACACAGATCCTTCAATTATATCTGAAAGAATTTGCGGGTGATCCAACAAATCATCTAAGAGATGATGATCACCTGTATTTGAGTGGGGCTTCTCCCTGAGTTGTAAAGAGGGAGAATCAGGAATTGATGGGAATAACATATCCACATCCAGAGATGGTGATGAAGTGTTTGGTGATTGATGTGTGATTATTGTGAGAGAATGGGGCTGTGACTCCACATTTATTGGAGTCACATCAAACTGAGTTTGAGAAGGCATAGATACAGATGGATGTATCTCTGCAGTGTGTGCACCCTGTGTAGAAGATTGGGTTCTTGCCTTCTTTCTTCTAATAAAGGCTTTTGTTGGTGAGTGTTTGGCTTTAGTGTCCCTCCCTCTTTTGTTCTGTGTTCCTGGTTTGGAACTATTTTCAATAGTAACATCCTTTTGGGAGGATGCTACTAGGGATGTGCTAGTTACCTTTTCAACCACCACAGCTTTTTGAGAAACTGTGGCTTGGCTAGCTTGGGAAGCACTCAACTTTCCTTCCTTATCCTGGGGGTTTCTTTGATGGTCACCCCTCCCCTCACCACTCACACCCTGTTCACTCACCTCAGGGTTAATAGTTGGTGTTACAACTGTTGTCTTTTGAGAAACAACAGAGGTGGATTTCTTTGTCTTGGATTTTGAAAGTTTAGTTTTGGTGACCTTGGTAGAAATCTGTTGGGGCATCACAGATTTCATGGCCACACTAGAAGATAAAGAAATAGAGGGGTTGGAAGAAGTAGGGGTTGTAGAAGCAATTACCTCACCTACCTGAGGTACATTCATGATTGGTAAATATACCAATGGCACACTGCTGTTAAGATCCATTCTCTTCAAGTCTGCAAGAACTCTTTTCTCTTGTGCCCAGCACTTGAGTTTATTATTCTCATTGATTATAACTAAACCTTCAGCAACATGGTTAGCCAATAACATAAAGAATCTAGCATAATAGATGTTATTAGGTCTATTAGCTTTGTTACCTAATCTAGTACCTAATTCTAGCATCACATAGTTGCTAAAGTTAAAATACCTATCAGAAACAAGCATATAGAACATATTAACCAGAGATGAAGTTATGGCATCAAAGTTACTAATTTTCCCAGAGAAAACCTTTATAAAGGCATCCCCAAGGAAACTCCATTCTTTCCTAAGGCCTTTTCTTCTAATACTCCCTAAATTAGCAGAGTTAAGAGAATATCCTATGGAATCTAACATGCTGGATACATCACTATCAGTGTGTGGTGTCATGGCATTGTTCTCAGGCAATTTAAAACATGCTTGTAAATCATCACAGTTAATACAGTGAGTTTTACCTTTGAGAGTGAAGGAGATAGTCATATCCATGGAGTTGAACTCAGCAGTTGTCCAAATCTCCTCAACTACTTCACAGAAAATTGTTGGGGCTTCCAACATTGCATAGCTAAGTTTGCAGTTTTTGATGAAGTCCATCATTTTGTGATAGTCTGAGTGGGCTTCATTCTTTTCTACCAAAGCTATGAAATTGTTCTTTTCATAGATGAACCCAGATTGAGACATAATCTTCACGACTGGTGCCATTGTTGTGAGTAGAAATAGCAGAGAATAACTTGAAGTTTTTGCAGAGAGAAAATGGTAAATGCTTGAAATTTCAAGAAAGCGTAAAGTAAAAATGAACAATCAGAAGGACTTATGTGCTTTCTCAAATTAATAAACAAAAATACAAAAGAAAGATTTATCAATAAATATGCGTTAGTGAATTTTAGCCGTTTAAGAATAACTGTAAGTATTCTAAAAACTACCTTTAAAACCAATACATACAGATGTATGTACGAGTATCAACGGTTAAGAGAATAGAATCAACGGCTGTTAAACACCTGAATCGACTGATGTGACATTTCAACGGATAAGGCAAATTGTCATCCGTTGAAAGGTACTTCAGTTTTATCCGTTGAAGGATAAAAATTCCAGAAATATATTTGTCTTTCAATGGATAATTACTATCCGTTGATAGAGCAATTTTGACTTTCAACGGATAGGGAACATCCGTTGAGAGAATAAACTATGTTAAAAGTCAAATTTGTTCTAGTAACTAATATATTTCAGGCTTCAATTCAAATTGCAATAAAGACATGAATTTTAAGAGTAATTAAGCATACCTAGCTCACTTACCAATCTTGTGAATGTTGATTCATCAAGTGGCTTGGTAAATATGTCAGCAATTTGTTGTTTACTTGGAACAAAATGTAGTTCCACTGTACCATTCATGACATGCTCCCTAATGAAGTGGTACTTGATATCAATGTGCTTGGTCCTTGAGTGCTGCACAGGATTCTCTGTTATGGCTATGGCACTTGTGTTGTCACAAAAGATAGGAATTCTATCAACATGAAGTCCATAGTCAAGGAGTTGGTTCCTCATCCATAACACTTGAGAACAGCAACTTCCAGCAGCAATGTATTCAGCCTCAGCTGTAGAAGTAGAGACTGAATTTTGCTTTTTGCTAAACCATGATACAAGCTTGTTTCCCAGGAATTGACAGGAGCATGTTGTACTTTTCCTATCTATTTTGCAACCTGCATAGTCTGCATCTGAATAACCAATTAGATCAAAGCCAGATTCTCTAGGATACCAAATACCTAAATTTGGTGTACCCTTGAGATATCTGAAAATCCTTTTGATAGCAATTAAGTGAGACTCCCTAGGATCAGCTTGGAATCTAGCACATAGACATGTAGCAAACATTATATCTGGTCTGCTAGCAGTTAAATATAAAAGTGAACCAACCATGCCTCTATAACTTGTAATATCCACAGACCTTTCAGTCTTATTTAATTCAAGTTTGGTGGCAGTGGCCATGGGAGTTTTTGCAGATGAACATTCCATTAAGTCAAACTTCTTTAAAAGATCATAAATATATTTAGTTTGACTAATGAAAATTCCATCACTAACTTGTTTAACTTGTAAACCAAGAAAATAGGTTAGTTCTCCCATTAGGCTCATTTCATAATTACTTTGCATTAGCTTAGCAAACTTTTTGCAAAGTTTATCATCTTTAGAACCAAATATTATGTCATCTACATAAATTTGAACAAGTATACTAGAGCCATTAACATCCCTAAAGAAGAGAGTTTTATCAACAGTACCTCTAGTGAAGTGATTCTCCAAAAGAAATTTTGATAAGGTTTCATACCAGGCTCTAGGTGCTTGCTTCAGTCCATAGAGTGCTTTCAACAGATAATACACATAGTCTGGAAAATTTGGATCTTCAAATCCTGGAGGTTGACTTACATAGACTTCTTCCTCTAATTTCCCATTTAGAAATGCACTCTTGACATCCATTTGATAGACTTTGAAATTGGCATGGGCTGCATGGGCTAGAAATATTCTGATGGCTTCAAGTCTTGCAACAGGAGCATATGTTTCATCAAAATCTATTCCCTCTTGCTGAGAATAGCCTTTAGCAACCAGTCTGGCTTTATTCCTTATGATAATGCCATTTTCATCCATCTTGTTTCTGAATACCCACTTTGTGTCAATAGGACTCTTGTTCTTTGGTTTGGGTACCAGCTTCCATACTTGGTTTCTCTCAAATTGGTTCAGCTCTTCCTGCATAGCTAATATCCAATCTGGATCCAATAGAGCTTCTTCCACTTTCTTAGGTTCCTCCTGAGACAGAAAACTGCTATACAGACATTCATCTTGAGTGGCTTTTCTTGTTTGCACTTTAGATGATGCATCACCAATGATCAGTTCAAAGGGATGATTCTTAGTCCATTTCCTTTGTGGTGGAAGATGTGCTCTAGATGAGGTGGCCTCAGTATTGTCATGATGTGAGACAGAGTGTTGACTAGTTGAAACTCCCCCTGTGTTGTTGGTCCTTTGCAGGGAACTTGGAGTTCTATCAACTGATGATGTAAATCGATTATCCGTTGATGAACTATGATCAACGGATGCTTCATTTTGTACTTCAACGGATGATGCACTTTGTCTTTCCACAGATACTGCATTATTTTGTGCATTATCCAAGGGCATGTTTTGAATCCCTTTTGAAGTGTCATCTCCATCAGTCTCCTCTTCACTATCATCACAATATATCTCAATGTTGTCAAATTTGAGTCTCTCATTATGTCCCTCATCTGTTAGTCCATCAATCTTTTTATCATCAAACACAACATGCATATATTCCATAACAATGTTGGTTCTTAGATTGTAGACCCTATAAGATTTTCCAGCTGAGTAACCAACAAATATCCCTTCATCAGCCTTTGCATCAAACTTCCCTTTATGGTCAGATTGATTCCTCAGTATAAAGCATTTACATCCAAAGACATGAAGAAAGTTTAGAGTTGGTTTTCTTCTCTTGAACAACTGATAAGGAGTCATGCCTTTAGCTTGATTGATCAAAGAAATATTCTGAGTGAAGCAGGCACAATTAACAGCTTCAGCCCAGAAATATGTTGGTAACTTTGATTCTTCAAGCATTGTTCTGGCAGCTTCAATTAAAGATCTGTTCTTTCTTTCAACAACCCCATTTTGCTGAGGTGTTCTTGGAGCTGAGAACTCATGTATGATTCCATTTTCTTCACAGAACAGCCTTAATGTTAAATTCTTGAACTCAGTTCCATTGTCACTCCTGATATTTCTAACCTTCAAGTCAGGATGATTATTGACTTGCCTGATGTGATTGATAATGATTTCACTTGCTTCATCCTTTGATCCAAGAAAATAGACCCATGAGAACTTTGAGAAATCATCTACAATCACTAAGCAATATCTTTTTCTTGCAATGGACAATACATTGACTGGTCCAAACAAATCCAT
Source organism: Apium graveolens (assembly GCF_009905375.1). Classification (NCBI taxonomy): domain Eukaryota; kingdom Viridiplantae; phylum Streptophyta; class Magnoliopsida; order Apiales; family Apiaceae; genus Apium; species Apium graveolens. Next base: position 29,327,634 of record NC_133653.1, read on the forward strand.
ATGTAGCAGCTGTAATGGTTCATCAATTGTTGTTTCAAGCTTCTTTTTGAATGATGCTTTCCTTTGTTTGCCTTTCTGACAAGCATCACACAAACCATCCCTTGAGAATTCAACTAGAGGGATTCCTCTTACTAAGTCCTTTTTGACTAGATCATTCATTGTCTTGAAATTCAAGTGGGATAGCTTCTTGTGCCATAGCCAACTTTCAACTGCGCTTGCTTTGCTGAAGAGACAAGTAATGGATTCTGCATCTGTAGAGTTGAAATCAGCTATGTACACATTTCCTTTTCTAACTCCAGTTAGAACCACTTTGTTGTCTTTCTTACTGGTGACAACACAGGCTTCAGAATTGAAGGAAACTGTATTCCCTCTATCACATAGTTGACTGATGCTCAGTAAATTATGCTTGAGACCATCAACTAATGCAACTTCATTAATGATGACATTCCTTGTTGAAATCAAGCCATATCCCATAGTAAACCCTTTGCTGTCATCTCCAAAGGTTATGCTAGGGCCAGCTCTCTCCTTGAACTCTGTGAGCAGGGAGAAATCTCCTGTCATGTGTCTTGAACAACCACTGTCCAAGTACCATAGATTTCTTCCATTTCCCTGCACACCATAAAATCAATCAATTTGATTTTGGTACCAAAGTTTCCTTGGGTCCATTCTTGTTAGCCTTTCTCCTAGACTTCATTCCTCCTGCATCTTTAGACTTAGGTGAGTTTGAGTCAACCTTGGTCTTAGATGTAGTTGGTTGAGGTGTAGGGTTAGTCACAGAATCATTTAGCACATTTGTAAAATTATTAGGCATTGATTGTGCAAACATGTTATTCCACATGGGCATATTGTATGGCATTTGAGGCATACTACATGCAGCAAGATAAGGATTGTTAAAATATGGCATGTTTACAAAATGTGCATAAGGATTTTGTTGAGACATAACAGGCATAGCATGCAGAGGTGATGCAGACATATTAGGCATAGAAGAGGGTACAGTTATGGGAGTCTTCTTAATGGATTTACAATTAGCAGATAGATGATTAACACTACTACAATGTACACAGCTTTTTCTAGGAGCATACCTATCAGGTGTGTAATTGTTGTGTTTATTAACTCCTACCTTCCCATTTCTGTTGGATTTTCTTTTAGATTCCTTTTTATCCTCAACCATTTTGAGCCTATTATTTAACTGTTCTAAGGTCATGTGTCCTATATTCACCTTACTCACATCTTTGGATGTGCTTGCTTCTTCTTTGACAAAGTTCTTTGAAGTTGAACCAAACTTTTTGTTGAGTTTCTTTAGATTCTCTCTTTTAGAAACATCTGCCTGTTTTGATTGAGGAACCTTCAACGGATGCTCCTTTTCTTCCTTCAACGGATAACTTTCATCATCCGTTGATTCCACATCCGTTGACAGCCCATCAATTAATTCCAGTTTCTTTTTATTTTTATCCCAGGCAGTTTCACAGAATGATTCAATTCCTTGGACCTTAGCAATTTGAGCACTTACATCCCTAGATGTTTTCCAGGCTTTAATCACCTCTTGCTCTTTCTCTAATTGATTGGAAATTATTTCTACTTTCTTAACAGATTCAGCTAGTTCATTTTCAACAGATATACAATGCAACTTAGTTTTCTCTAGGTCAATCATCTTATCTTCTAACAAAGCATTTCTATTACTTAAAAACAGATTGTTCTCTTTAATCCTACTATTTTCTTTAGCAAGAGATTTAAGAGACACACGCAAATGATACAATTCAGTAGACATGTCATTAAAAGCATCATTGCACTCTTCTTTAGTAAGCTGTGTTAAGTCAGTAGTGATTACCTGATTGCTTGATGAACTAACTTCATTTTCTTCAGAATCAGCCATGAGAGCAAGGTTGACATACTCCACATCTTCATCCTCTTCATCTCCATTAGCTGCCCAGTCCCTTTCTTGAGTAATGAAAGCCCTCTCCTTTTGCTTGAGTAGATCAAAATATTTCTTTTTGTAATCTATTTGTTCAAATTTCTTCTTTTCAGAAGTTGGCTTTCTGCACTCACTTGCAAAGTGTCCACTTATACCACAATTGAAACACTTGAACTTGGATTTGTCCACAGTGTTTTTGTGAGGTTTAGTGGCTCTAGTGTTTTTCTTGAATTTCATCTTTGCAAATCTTCTGGACAGAAATGCAAGATGCTCATCAATACCATCTGAGTCATCTTGACTGGAGTTGTCTTCATTTTCAGCAACTTGCTCCTTCCCCTTGCTTGATTCCTGATTTCTTATACCATCGTTGGAGTTTGATGTAGATCTTGCAGTTTCTTGTCTGCATTTCCTCTCATCTTCAGCTACCAATGCAACTGAACTTCCTTTCTTTCTCCCCTTCTCCAATACCTCATCCTGTTCCAGCTCTAGTTCATAAGTCTTCAAGATTCCATACAATCTTTCAAGAGTGAAGTCCTTATAATCTTGAGAGTTTCTTAAGGAGACAGTCATGGGTTTCCATTCCTTTGGCAAGGATCTTAAAAATTTAAGATTTGAATCCTTTACCTGGTACACTCTTCCATACAGCTTCAGTCCATTCAACAGCTTTTGGAACCTATTGAATGTTTCATTTAAAGATTCATTTTCTTCAAAATGAAAGTATTCATACTGTTGAATGAGAAGCTGCATTTTGTTTTCTTTCACTTGTTCTGTACCTTCACACAGTAGTTGAACTGTGTCCCAAACCTCTTTGGCAGTTGTGCAATTTATCACATTATCAAACATATCCATGTTAAGACCATTAAACAAAATGTTCATAGCCTTCTTATCCTTGTGGACTTCTTCTGTGTCTTCCATTGTCCATTCTGCTCTAGGTTTTGGAATGGATTGACCAACAGCAACTGTGGCTGTAGCAACTGTTGCTACTTTGTGGGGAATGTGAGGACCATTCTCAATGCAGTTTACATAACCTTCATCTTGGGAGAGTAGATGAAGGTGCATTTTCACCTTCCAATGGTGATAACTGTCTTTGTCAAGAACTGGGATCTTTACTCCAATATCCTTCTTACTCATCTTTGTTAGATTCCAAGATCTTTAAACTCTTTGTATGTCAAGAGCCTGCTCTGATACCAATTGTTATTCCTGGTGGACTAACAATGAGATTTACAGAAGGGGGGTTGAATGTAAATCCCAAAACTTTTTCAAGTTTTGAGCAGTTTATGAAAGTTGTGTGTTCAAGAACAACAAGTGTGTGAATTGCTTTAAGCTAATACAGACAGATATAAATTCAAGCACAAATGTAAAGAACACAACAGAACTTAAAAACTTTTCTGGTGGATTTGTTGTTCCATCAGAGATGGTATTTTAGAAAATCTGTGATTAAACAATGTTGATCACAGCTGCATCCTAGTACAAACTAGATGAATTTTCTCTCAATATATTTCTAAACAGCTCTGGAAAATCTCACATCTAATTACTAGCTTCTACTTGGTTTATATATTACCAAGTGTACAAGTTAAGAACAATATAAAATACAGTAATAAAATAAGTTCTTCACTTGCTTCTTTTCCTGTTCACTCCAGTACTTTGTTGACTATTGCATCTTTGTACTAAAGAAGAACGGCTGCTTTTTCTGTTGTTCCTGAAATTCGGCTACCACATCTCAGTTGTCTCTATCAACCCATGTGCCTCTGTTTGTAGGTACAACTACCCCTTATCAACGGCTAATCATTAGAACATCCGTTGAAGCTTTCATCCGTTGATGCACTGAAGGATGTGAAGCTTTCATCCGTTGAAGGATGTTATCCGTTGATGACTTTATCCGTTGAAGCTTCAGAGACATCCGTTGAAGCTTAGTTTCTTATCCGTTGAAGGTCTTTAAGTCATCCGTTGATACCACTTCACTTATACAAAATTACAAGGCATGAAGTATTTACAATTGGCCTTCCTATCTGCATATCATCTAGTAGTCAACATGACTCATAGTTTCTCTCAACTTCCAAGAATTACATTTTAAATACAGAGACTGAAATAAGGTAAAGTAAAACAAGTGTGATAAAGTAAATGACAGTGCTGGAAAGGAAAAAGGTACTGATATATATAGATCAAAAGTTTTAGGTAGTACAAGCGTAAAGACGCTTCGGAAGTAAAAGCAAAAGGGTACAACAACCTACTCACTAGTCAACATCGCTAGTCTATAAATACAACTCAAAAGTCTACTGATACACACTACACACTACTGTACATACTATGCAATCACAACAACACCGCTCCGCATCTCCATCTCTGAGTCTCTGTCTCAACTCCAAGGAAACTCTGGTCCTGCCAGCCTCTCAAAGTCCTCCATCACCTCAGTAGCCCAGCCCATCAGTGCATCAGGGCCTCTGCCAGGTAGTGTAGCTCCATGTAGCCTAGCCTCAAGGACCCTCCGTGTCACATGAATCTCCTCTCGAAGCTCCCTCACACCACGATCCACATCTGTAGTCCTGATGATATGCTGTAACTCTCTGATCTGAGTCAACAAGGAATCACGCTCCAATAGAAGGGTCTCATACCGGTAATAAGGAACTGGGGGAAATATAGTCTGGAAGGGGGCACTAGCAACTGAATACCTAGTGGAATCTGAATCAGCTGGTGGGGGTGCTCTAACAGGTGGCCTCACGCCTGGAGGTGGAATAGCCTGCAGTGGTACGGGCTGCAACACCGGTGGAGGTAGAATAGCCAATACTGGTGGAATAACAGGACGGGGATCCGATGCTGGTGCTCCAACTGAAGGCTCTGAGTGATCAGCTGATACAGGAATAAAAGAGTCGGCCATCACTGCTATCTGAAATTATATCGCAATATAAGAATCTCGAACCACGACGCGAATTATACTACTACTGGTTATACCGTAACACTCAACCTCTCAACGTTCTATCATTCTATTTCTTACTTCTAATCCTAACCCTTTACCCATTCCCGTCAACCTAGGCTTGTGTTAGTGACTTATAACCTGTAGCTCTGATACCAAACCTGTGGCGCCCTCCAAACCCGGGTCAGAAGTTTGGGGTCCACACACACACTGTTTACAACCTGCTTATAACAATAATAAAGATAATAATAATAATATGCAGCGACTCTACTTACCAACTACCACGGATTGCAACAGGTTAAAGTATGCACACAAGCTAAACACACTAATATATTACATACAGATTAAATCTCAACCATTCAAACTCAAACTGAGTATTAGACATATTACAAACTTTTACAAATTTACATTATTCCAAAAGAAGCCTACTAGCTTAGCTTCAACAGCCTTAATCCCTAGCTCTCACACTGGACTGGGGATCCTTGCTACCAACTGGTTCCTTTTTAACTGGAAAGAGTATAAACAAAATCGCACAAATGAGCTAACTAGCTCAACAAGTCACAATGACAAAACTGAGAATAATGATCATCAAGTGAATATGGTTATGATATCAAGTGAACAATGGATTATGATTTAGAATTGGATACTATACTTTTATTTTAAAACCAAGGTTAGGCTGCTGATCAGTCACACACTAACCCCGAGCAAAGCACACAGTATTGCTCTAACTACTGGATCCAAGGCACACATTGGCCTAACTTGACCATTATATGGCCTGACCACGAATCTGGTCCACAATTTTATAAAAACAATCCAATTCTAACATAATAACAAAATTAAACAATAATAAACAATAATCAGAATCATTAAAAACAGTGAGTGTTTAACAATGAAAGGGTTTCAACCCTTGCGTGGATCAATAAGGTACTTTCAAGGCTTGGATGTTGGGTAATGAAAGAATTGGATAATAAAGGAATCAATGTTTCAGGGTTTCAAGAATTTGGTCTTTCAAAGCATAAGATACCATGGGTTGAGTATAAAATAATTCAGTTCAGTGTTTGGTATTTAGTTTGTATGTATTTGTGGAGTAGTATCGTAGATTTGTGGTTCGTGTTTGGGTATACAATAATCAATGGCTTAGAAAGAATATGGTTCATGGCTCAAGAACAATAACTGAAATCAGGGTTTAGGTTTCTGTGCTTCAAAGCACTTGCAATGTCAACAAGTCTATCAAGTACTACAATATCTCGAGAAAGTTCAGAACACTTGCCTGATATTAGCTTACTATCCTGCACTCGCTTCCAATCACAATCGTTCTACTCCTCAACTACCTGTTTCCCTTTCCTATGTCTTGCCTCTTCTGCTCACATATTATAAGCATCTATCAATCATCAACTCATAGGATTCTATTCAACACATACTTCTATCTACCCTTCGTTTTACCCAAATCCGATTAACGGATTGAAAGTTATGCAATAATCAAGTAAACACCGAATGTATAGACCGATAGTCAATCAACATGTCACATATAACACATAATACAACACATAATCAATGACAAATCATTTATAAAGAAGTCTCGGGTTATAAATAGGCTTTCGGGTATTTAAAATGATTTTTAAAACATTTTTCGAAATTAAAACGGGTCGTTGGATCAATTTCGGGTTAATAAACAGGGTTCGACTGGCCAATTCTGGCTCCGAAACAATTTTATAATAATTATCGAGCCTTGGAAATAATTTAGAATAATATTTTAAAGCTCGAAACTATTTTTCGGAATTTTTAAATCATTTTTAATTAATTAAATCTAATTAAATAATTAATTAAAATCAATTAATAATTAATTAAATCAATTAATCAATTAATTTTCGAATTAATTGACCAATTAATCAATTAAAAATTAACTGAAATTAATTAACTAATTAATTCAGATTTATTTTTGAATTAATAATAATTTTTGGAATTAAAATAATAATTTTTTAGAATTTTCAGAAATTAAAAATGAATTTTTATAATAAAAATAAATAGGAAATATGATTTTTAAACATTTTATAAACAGGAATCCTATTTTTGAAAACTTTGCAAACAACAGGGACTAAACTTCACCATCTTCTAAACTACAGGGACTAAACTCCAATTTTGTAGTTCCAGACGCCGGAAAATCGGGGGTGGCCGGAGAAGACGATCCCGGAGTCGTCACCCCACCAACACCTCCAGATCACCCCTACACAACACCAGGAACTTGTTCATGCAATCAAAACATTCTAATCATCCCTATTCTGGCCGGAAATTGGCCAAGAACATCGCTGGTTTCCGGCGAACATCGTAAATCTTTAAAACACAACTCCCTTCGATTCAAGCATCCTCTGTTAACGAGCTATATATCAATCGATTGCAAATTTCATAAGGAACACAACCCACTATAAATCAACAGCTAATAACCCCTGAATCAAAAAACCCCAAATTTCAATTGAAAACATTCATACGGGTTATAAACCCTAATTTTAAAATTCGAAAATCAAACTCAAATTTGAACATGTTATTGAACTCCAAATCAGACGTATAATATACCAAAATCATCAGGAAAACAAGCTCTACAACATGCAATCATCAAATTATACAAACAATCATCCGAACAAAAATTCATATTTTTCATAAAAATAATTCGAAAATAAATAAATTTTTAGAAATTAAACCTTTGATCCTGCAGGTGTATGGATTACAGATTCTGATAGAGCTTCTCAAGACCTTCAAATCCAGTACTCGAGCTTTTCAAACAAAGATCAATAACACCTTCAAAAGTTGGTTTGATTCTTGAAACAGTTTATGAATATAGGATTTTTCTCTGTAAAATTATATATTTATCTGTCTACAAATGATTTTGATACGAAATAAAATACGGTAAAAGGCTATTTATATTTACGGAAAATTAGTATCCCGTTGGATCATTCCGGATATAAAATGGTACGTTTATTTGTAAAAACTGATCCAAACGGTATCGGTTTTCGAGATAATTATCCAAATCAGTACAATTTGTACTGCGGTCTGGTCTCAACGCCTGGTTACACGTATTACGAAGTGATAATTGTGATAGTTAAATAAAAAGCTCCCGTTTATCAAAAATACGGGTTTTTATTGATTTATCGAAACGAATACTGTATCGAAAATATTACGTCGGGACCCGCGCAGGACAAACCGTATGCCGGATCGAAAAAGTCGAAACATGGAAAATGCTCGGAATATTACAATTAGGTTAAGAAGGAGTTCTCGGAAGAGTTTCGGGTTCCAAAAACGTAACAACGGTTGACGTCGGTTGGTTCCCGTTTTTATAAAAATAGATTTTAAATATTCGAAAAAAAAGATTTTAGAAATTTCATATGATTCATATAAATTCATAAATCAACATAAAAATAGTAGGAAGATATGACAATTATCTATATTTTATTTTGGACATATAAAAATTGAAATACTCAATTAATACTATTTTTGAATATTCAAATACAAATAACACTTAACAGTTAATTCACAGAATAGATACTGAACACACATAATAATTATTTAATTAGCAAAAATAATTACACGGTATATCCCAGATATTACAACCACGATTACAAAGTAATAAGACAAGATAATAAAACAAAACCTATCAAGTCTAATATTATGCTGCTTCATTACTCTATTCCAGCATCTTTGAATATTTTTATAATAGCATGTAAATGACAATGCTTCTTTGTTCTCTAAAACCAAGTTGAATAGGCTTCCACATTCCTTTTGCATACACTCGACGCATGTGACTGTGTTGTCACTGTCAACAGATGTTTGAATTGATTATCCGTCGGGTACATGATCATCCGTCGGGTTGCCTTGTTGATCATCCGTCGAGTGGCATTGTTATTTATACGCCAGGTAGCTATCTGGCACTTAACTTCATTTCATTTATGCAGAATTACAAGACATCATCTATGTACAATTAATCAACCTATTCTGCATATCTAATTAAAGTCAACATGACTTGAGTGCTACTATAGAATTTAAATAAGGTGTATAGAGAAATGTGCTACAGACACATTATTACACAAGCTACTCACTCGATGGATAATTAATCATCATCCGTCGGGACTATATTGAGTCATCCATCAGGACTATATTCCTTATCCGTCGAGTGCTACATTTTTCACTAAGTAAAATCTACTAGGGTATTTTGTTAATGAAATCATCAAGTTCACAACATATCCACAACAACTCTAACCATCTTGCTTCTTTTTGCAGGAAGAATAAGAATATAAACTCTTTACCTCCTAAGTTAGGAGTTAAGAGTCAGTCTGTTAGGTTTAAGCCACAAAATCCTTGTTTTCGTTGTGGTAGTTTATGACATTCCATTTATACTTTTAAGGAATATCATAGTTTATACTATGATTATTATCAAATAAAACCTTCTTTGAAGAAAGTTGCTTTAATTTCTTCTAGTGTAAAATCTGATGCAAAGTCTGATATAAGTTATGATAAACAGCATGTTAGCATAAACTCTGATATTAAATCCGCTGCAAATGCTAACAAACTTAAAAAGGCCAAAGGATCCAAGCAAGTCTGGGTCCTTAAAACTAACCATTAGTGGTCTTTGTGATTGCAGGGCAACAGGAGAAACTTCCTAGTACTGGATAGTGGATGTTCAGGATATATGACTGGAAATAAAGCCCTGCTCTCAGACTTTGTGGAGAAAGTTGGCCCAGAAGTTTCTTATGGAGATGGCAACATGGGAAAAACTCTAGGATATGGTGATATTAATCTTGGGAATGTCATCATTGAATCAGTAGCTCTTGTCTCAGGACTTAAACACAATCTGCTGAGTGTGAGTCAAATCTGTGACAGAGGTTATCATGTGGATTTCTTTAAAGAACACTGTGAAGTTTTAAGCAATTCTACAGGCAAAGTGGTTCTGAAAGGTTATAGGCATGGTAACATTTATGAAGCCAGACTTACTTTTGGTACAAATATATGTTGATGATATCATATTTGGTTCTACAAATGCCAAACTCTGTGAGAGGTTTGCAAAGCTAATGCAGTCAAGATATCAAATGAGTATGATGGGAGAACTCAGCTATTTTCTGGGACTTCAAGTCAAGCAAAATGAAGAAGGTACTTTTATCTGTCAATCCAAGTACACCAGAAATTTACTGAAGAAGTTTGGAATACAAGATAGTTCAACAACATCCACTCCCATGGCCACTGCAACCAAGTTAGATAAAGATACTGGTTCATCAGTAGATATTACTAACTACAGAGGTATGATTGGCTCGTTACTCTATTTAACTAAAAGTAGACTTGATATCATGTATGCTACCTGTCTTTGTGCAAGATTTCAGGCTGATCCAAGAGAACCTCACTTAATAGCTGTGAAAAGAATTTTCAAGTACCTTAAGGGTACAGCTGATCTGGGATTGTGGTATCCTAGACAATCATATTTTAAGCTAATAGGTTACTCAGATACAGATTTTGCAGGATGCAAAATAGACTGGAAAAACACTAGTGGAAGCTGCTAATTTCTTGGAGGCAGATTGGTTTCTTGGTCTAGCAAGAAACAGAAGTCAATTTCCACATCAACTGCAGAAGCAGAATATATTGCTGCAGGAAGCTGTTGTGCACAGATTTTTTGGATGAAGAATCAGTTACTGGATTATGGGTTAGAATTTTCTAAAATCCCTATTTACTGTGATAATCAAAGTGCTATTGCTATGACAGGTAATCCAATTCAACACTCAATGACAAAGCACATCAGCATTAGGTACCATTTCATAAGGGAACATGTGATGGAAAGTACAGTGGAATTGCACTTTGTTCCAACAGATTAACAACTAGCAGATATCTTCACAAAACCACTATGTGAAGTTACCTTTACACGACTGGTAAATGAACTTGGAATGGTTTCAGGTTCTTTCTCTAAATCTGCTTAGTTTTTGTTCTCATGCATCAAACTTTATGATCAGTGTTTACAGATTATTTATTTTCATATAATCTGTGCTTAAAATCAAAATTTATTAAATGTTGATTGTTATCTGATGTGGATCTTTAAACTCTGATAGTGTTTTGAATGTTCTGTGACTATACAATCCAATGAGGATAACTTTGCTAGATGCTAACCTAGTAGTCTTTAACATACTAGAAATCCCATGTTTGAATTAGTTGTTTATGTGGAAACTCATTAACACAAGCAAATTCTGAATTTGAGCTTAGTCAAGTTTACTTTGTGTATCTTATTACTAAGTCACAAACTAGATTATTGCTTCTTATCTGTTAGATTCTGATGTCAGTAAATCTTAAGGATGAACGAAATGCTGATAAGCCTCACTTATCAAAAGAAAAGAAAAGAAAAGAAAAGTCAGGTACTCCTTTGAGATCTAGAGTAAATATGTGGAAGGGAAGACCCAAGTGCATTGCTGGTATTAAGTAATATGCATAAAAAAAGAAAATAAATTTTCTTGGTGACTTTTTAAATTCTCTGATTACTGGAGAAATACTATGACAACATCATAAATTCTGATAAGCAGTCGTGACTCACTTACACTGAGAAGCCATTGTAAAATGAAATTTCAAAAGATTCATAAAATGAGCACAAACAGTTGAGGTGGACTCTTGCATAAATTTGTTCTATAGTAGACTTCATGATTGATGACAGATTTTAAGCACTTTTTTGAGTTATGCCTTATTTCTAAGATGTACTGAAGTTTATCAGACTTTATTCTTTATCTGATATTTTGCTAAATGCACACACTTTCACTCCATATGAATGATGAAAATTAATGTGGTGATTAAGTTGTTTTTGACAAACAGTTAAGTGTCATTTGCATAATTTCTGAGGACAAGTTCTGATGGAAGTTCTGATGATTAAACTCTAAAGAAAACAAGTCAGTATTTGTATGAAGAATCACAAAAAAAGATATTCACTTTTTGAGTTCAGAAGCCATATTTCGATGACTGTTAAAATCTGATATAAGTTAAGTTCTGATATTAAATCCTGATGGAATCCTTGATGCTTACGTGGCATTTTTCTTTACTTGACTTATTTGTGGTAGAATTTAAAATAGTCATATCTAATCAGAATATATTTGGGTAAGATAAAAACAGTCATAATTATTATGGCTTAGTGATAAACGTGTTAGTCTTGAAAAACTGCATGTGCACAGTAATTATTGTTTATTTTACGTGCTCATTAACTCTTGCTTTAACTTTTTACTGACTGTTATTATTACACATCGGTCTAGGGAGACGAGGCATCATTATTTTTTTTTTAATCGTTAAACAGTCCTCTCGTCCCTTGGTATTCCATTGGCTATTTAAACCGACTATTCATTCCAGCCAAATCATCTTCCATTTTCTCATAAACTCACTCTCTCTTTTACTTCTCATCATTTTTCTTCTTCATTAACAAAAATGGTTCGTTTCAACTTGTTCATAAACTATGAAACTTTCAATATAGAGTTGAGTTGTGATGACTGGCAACAGGAGTGGTATGTCACCGCCATTCCTGAAGAGCTCTGGAACTCTGTTCCACAAGAGGTTCACACAGACCTCTTGTTCTTTTCGATGGACTACCACCTCCATCTTGATCGATTGGAAGAAGAAAGGAGAGAGTCTCTTCGTCAGCAAGAATGGATCATCTGTCTTGCAGTGCTCTTTATCAGCAACAGAAGGAACTAGTCGATAGGTTTTCTTAGACCAGGACTAAGGCTGTTGATGTTAAGCATCTTAGAATATGACTATCTTGTAATTTTTGCATGTAATCGATAAATTTTATGAAATGTACTCGTTTGATATATTAATGAAAATTTCTTTAATTGTAAGATTTAGTCTCTGTTTCTCAAATTATGTGACTGTGCATGTTCTAACTGCAATTTGTTAATCTTTACTTTATCTATTTTTAACTTTATCCTTTGATGAATGTCTTGATTACAATTATGGTCAATAATAAATTTTGTTGATTTGAGGAAACAATTGAAGCACGGGTTCATGCATCAGAACCTGTGATAATTGAAGCTGAGAATGTTACTTCTCAGAAAGAAACTGCAGCTCAAAGTTCTGATACTTTGAAGAAGAAATCTGTAAATTCTGAAGCTGCTCAAGCAACTCCTTCATTGGCAAGGAGATTGAAGAAAATGAAGGCTAGGAGGTATTTGGCTAAAGCTACATCAGAAGATACTGAAGAAGCTGAGGAAGGGGATCAAGAATCTCTGATCTCACAAGAACCAATTATCATTGAAGCCCTTCCAGCTCAAGCCAAAGAAACTGCTACTAATACAATTATAACCCCTTCTGTCTCACCTATTAAAGCTACAGATGATGCTAAAGAACACACTGAAAATTCTGAAATAGATATTCATAATTTGAATATACCAAATGTTCTTTATCTGGAAGCTCCATCTACAGAAGCTCAGCACTTTCCAACTCAATTTCCAATTCTAAATGCTGAGATACCATCTACATCAACCATACCAGCTCTGGAGATAAATCCTGATGTTCAGAATTTAAATGAAGCTGTTCCTGAATCTCCAGTTGCTTCACACACTGTTGTGTTGTCAGAATAAAATGAGTCTTCCACAAGTTCTGAAGACAGTGATTCTGCTGAAACTCCAGTTCCTATACTAGGAAAGGAAGAATTGGTGAAGAAATTTGTTGAAAAGGAAGCACCTATTGAAAGGAATATGTCCTAAGTCCAATCATGTATGAGGATTTAGGAATAACTTTTATGTAATCTGTTTTGATTTCATTGATATTAATAAAAGACTTGTTTTGTTTTTATTACGGGCTTTATCTATTTAAGTGTTTAAATAAGATATACCATAGTTTAGAGTAAAGCTTTTTATGGATTATGATTAGATCATAATAGTGAGACCTAAAAAGATGATAACTCTAAACTTAAATAGTTCCTGGTCATAGGATTACTAACTGGTAATTAATAATCCGCAAAGATCGGTACATACTATGATTGCTTCATTATGAAGGATGTCTGTTCTCATAGACATTTGTGTGGTGACACTATAGCTAGTATGTAGGTGCTTATTATAGAATAAGTTCACTGAACATGACTCGCACAGCTGAACAACTGATGGAGTTCACTCACGTGTCAGCAGTTGTTCACCTAGTGATAGTTGTACAAGTATCCTTAGACTTGAGGTCATCATAGTCATCTTGTGTACACTGAACTATGCTTTGGTTTAGTTCTTAGTCTCCAGAGACAATTATTAGGGCTCTTCTGGGTATAGGAATTTGTACACGAAGATAGTGTATGATCAATAAAGGATCTACCCCTTCCAGTGAAGGAAGCGAATATTCAAGGCTGATCCACTTATGCTAGTTCAGGAATCTCTGGCCAGAGTGAATAAAATTAGAAAGGAGTTTCTAATTTGCATAGAACTACGCATAGTAAATGGTAAACAAGTGATTAAATTAGATAGGCTTGACATGAGATCCATGCCTTGTATTTAATCGGGACATTGTAGGGTAGAAGGAGTTTATTGTACGGTAACTATTCACTGATAGGTTCTTGGTATTCTAAGCAGTGAATTCATATTATCCGGATAGTCGCGATATGTTGAGAAGCATCACTCACGATGTAGAATAAATTTGATTAATTAATTAATCATATTTAATATATTAGAGAATTTATATAAATAATGATAAAATAGTTTTATTATTATTTATTTCTACTACCGGCTTAATATTGAACCTACAGGGTCACACCATAAAAAGAGAATGATTTAATGGTGGAGGAATTAATTAATAATGGCTAATAATTATTTATTTGTGAAATAAATAATTAATTGGAAAATTTAATAATTGATTAACTGAGATTTAATTGATTATAAAATAATTAAGAAAAGTTCTTAATATTATTAATTAAAGGATTTAATTTTTGGAAATTAAATCAAGAGAGAGAATTATTTCTAAAGTGTTTAGAAAAAGGATTAATGATTAAAAGGTGTTTTAATTATTAATGAGAATAATAAATGGGATAATAATAATAATATGGGAAAATTTCAGCTAAAAATTTTGCCTAAAAATACACTATTATAGACCCTAATTTTATTCTAACCCACATCAAACCCGAAAACCCAAAAAGTTTGGAAAACCCAATTCTCTCCACCTCCTTCCTCCTCCTTAACATTGTTTTCTTGGTGGATACCGGTGGAGTGCTTCACACTTGAGGAGCAACTGCTATGGATCTCTGATCGTTGTCTCCGAATTATTTTAAAAGGTTAGATTCGATCCCTCGAATTTTTATTCACGATTTATATGCTTTTATTTGGATTTTGTATGTGTAAAAGTGTTTTGCCATGCCCCCGCTGCGTTAAAAATCCAACAATGGCATCAGAGCATAGGTTGTATGCATATAGATCTGTGGTAAAAATTTCAAAATTTTATGTGCTTGTATGAATTAATTATGATTTTTATAAGTTATATAATGGATTAATTTTTTCTGATGAGAAATCGTTTCTCAGAATAATTTTGAATGTTGATCTGGGTTCTACAAGTGTTGTAGATCGTATGGGTATTTTTTTCATAATTTTAGGATGTATAGATTTTTTATTATGAATTTTTGAAGTTGTATCTATTAAATTCATAATTAAACAAAGTTATATATATATATATATATGAATTGATTGTATGTATATATCTGTTATATATTTGTACACCTGCTCTGCTGTTGAAATCAATGGCACATGTGATGTGCTGACGGAAAAGGAGAAGACAGAGAACAGTCAGGTACAAAGGCACGGCAACCGAGGGAGAGAGAAGACGGCGACATTCGAAAACAGGGGGTGGACCGCGCGTCGACCACGCGCGCGTGGGGCTCACGCTCTGGCGTGCCACGCGCGGCGCGTGGAAGACACGCGCTGGTGACGTCATGCTGACATCAGCAAAGGGGTTCGGGCGCGTGAGGCGCGTGAAGCGCGTGGGTGCGCGTGGCGGAGTTCAGACACGCGCCTGACAGCGCGTGTGCGCGTGTAGGCGCGTGGGGACACTTCTTTTGGCGTGTGAGGGCGCGTGGTAGCTCAGTTTTGGGTGATTTTGGTGCCGTTGGATTCGTCTTTTCAAGACGCTTCTAATGGTATATTATATGATATTTTATAAAATTGTTTTGAACTGTTTATAGCTAACAGAAGTGTTTTTAAGCTGTTTTTGACTGTTTAAATTGATTTTAAATGCTTAATGTGATACATAGAGATGTATAATGCTTAGACTAATGTGCTAGATGATATAACATGCCTACCTTGATGTTTATTCATGTTGATATATGTGATATATGCTTAGTTTATCATGCGATGATAGATTTAGGTGAACTTAAATGAACATAAGGCGTTTGTTAGACAACCTAGTATAGTGAAATTGTTTCATAACCTTAATAACAATATTATGAATACAATCATGAGATTCTTGTGTTTGTGAAACACGTAATTGAATATGAATTTTCGATATGAGAGAAAGGATGATTCTGTCAACAACAGATTTATATCTGTAAGAAAGGGTTATTAAGTGACGCCTCTTGACAATGCTCCACCCGATCTGGGAATCATCTGATTATTGATTATTGATTTGAAATATTTAATTTAAAAGGAAGAATCTCTTTATAATATGATTATGATTGTAACGTAATATAATCCCTCTAAAATTAAATAATATCAAGTAGTAATTGGCCAATGACACAACGGGCTTGTGTCGGTCATAGCCTTCCAACATGATAGAAAAGTAGTTCTTATTTTTGAATCATTGTCGTTTCGTGCCACAGCCGAGGGCTTTGATTTCAAAATAAGAAATACTTGTCTATTATATAGAGATGTGTACATTGAATAAGAATCTAAAGGTCGTTACGTGCCACAGCCGTGGGCCTTTGGGGACTGATTCAATTGTACGGAATGTTGGGTTAGACTTGACTTAGAATATTGAGTTTGTCGTGCCACAGCCGTGACTCAATTATTGAAGAGGCTAAAGTTTGATTAGGGAATAACATAAGATGTAATTGACAAGAGTTGTCTGCCTATTGAACATTACATGGCGTTTCGTGCCACAACCGGGGTTGTGTAATGGAATGTAGGATCCCTATTCCCACTAGCATTATGAATGCTTAATTTTTCACGTAGGGGGTTGAATAAATTAGGAAAACTAGTGGGAGCCACTTATGAATAAAGACCCGATTCATATAGTGTTTTAAAATGAAATCAAATATTTGCTAAGTGTTGTTATGTGTTTATCATTTACAAATTTACTTTGTACGTTATGTCTTCTGCACTATCACTCAGGAGCATACTAGATGCTCACAAATTGACTGGTCCTAATTATGCTGACTGGCTTCGAAACTTGAGAATTGTTCTCAGGATTGAGAGGCTAGAATACGTGATTGACTCACCTAAGCCTACTGAACCTGCTAGTGATGCACATAATGATGAACATGTTGTGTATCGTAGGTGGATAGATTATGCAAATGTTGTTCAATGCATCATGCTAGCTTCCATGAACATTGAGCTACAGAAGCAACATGAGCATATGGATGCTCACACTATCCTCATGCATCTACAAGAGTTGTATGATGTGGCGGGGAGGACAGCTCGATATGAGATATCGAAGGAGCTGTTCGGTTGTAGGATGTCTGAGGGATCATCTGTGAATGACCATGTACTTAAGATGATCAATTTGATTGAACGTCTTGGACAACTTGGTTTTGTCATGGGTGGGGAGCTGAGCCAAGACCTGGTCTTGCAATCGCTTCCGAGTTCGTTCTCGCAGTTTGTTGTGAACTTTCACATGAATAAGTTGGATGTCAGCCTTCCTGAACTCCACAACATGTTGAAGACTGCGGAATCGAATTTTCCCCCTAAGAAGAGTTCTGTTCTTCTAATTGGTGGAGGTTCCAATCCTAAGAAAAGAAAGAGGAACTCTTCCAAGAAGAAGAAAGTAGGTGAGAAAACGCCGGTTCCACCAAAAGCTGAAAACCCCGAGAGCAAAGTTGTTTGCTTTCACTGTAACAAGGTGGGGCACTGCAAGAGGAACTGCAAGGTTTACCTTGCAGAATTGAAGAAGAAGGGTAGTGAGACTACCGCTTCTGATTCAGGTATGTTCATGATAGAAGTGAATATGTCATTTCTACTTGGGTATTAGATACCGCCTGTGGTTCTCAAATCTGCAATTTGTTGCAGGGACCAAGGAGAAGTAGGACTCTTGAGGAAGATGAGGTGATTCTACTGATGGGAAATGGAGCAAGAGTTGTTGATGAAGATGTAGAATCATTTCATTTATATATGCCTACGGGCAAGACTATTGTTTTAAATAATTGTTATTTTGTTCCCTCGATTGTGAGGAATATTATTCCCATGTTAGACTTGGATGGATTTTCATTTATTATTGAGAATAATGAATGTTCTATTCTTAGAGATAATATTCTTTATGGACGTGGTGCTTTAAATAATGGTCTGTATGTATGTGACATAATTTATTTCAGATTGAACAAACTAATAAAAGAAAAGGGATGATGAAAATCTCACTTTATAGTGGCATTGCAGTCTCCATTTAGTAGACATGGAGAGAGGGCTGCAAATTTGCTAGGAATGGTACACACAGATGTATATGGACCAATGTCTACGTAAGCCATGGGTGGATTTTCATACTTCATTACTTTCATAGATGATAGATCTAGATTCGGATATGTGTTTGATGAAACACAAGTCTGAGGCCTTTGAAAAGTTCAAAGAATATAAGTATGAAGTGGAGAAACAACCAAACATAGTATTATAACTCCTCGATTAGATCGAGGTGGTGAATACTTGAACGGAGAGTTTCTGGATTATCTCAAAGTAAATGGTATAGTCTCCCAGTGGACTCCTCCAGATTGGTATCTGAAAGGAGAAATCGAACTTTGTTAGACATAGTTCGGTCCATGATGAGCTATGCAAATCTTCCAGTATTCCTATGGGGTTATGCATTGGAAACCTCTGCATATTTACTGAATAAGGTGCCTTCCAAAATCTGTTCCTCAAACTTCGTATGAGATATGGAAAGAAAGGAAACCGAGTCTTAAACACGTTAAGATTTGGGGATGTCCAGCTTATGTCAAGTAAGTTGACCCAGATAAGCTGGAATATCGATCCGTAAAATATAGTTTTGTGGGATATCCTAAAGAGACTTTAGGGTATTACTTTTACACCGATCATCGGGTGTTTGTATCCAGACATGCTACCTTCTTGGAAAAGGAGTTTATCCTTGAAGGAAACAGTGGGAGCAAAATTGAACTTGATGAAGTTCAAGAAGCACAAACTACTACGGTTCAAGTGGAAACACCTGTTCTGACTGAACAACCTTTTGTGGAACAGCCCATTCATAGATCAGGGAGAGTGTCTCGCCAACCTGAGAGCTATTATGGCCTTGTCATTTAGAATGACAATGAGTTGTCGATCATTGATAATGACGACCCTGTGACCTATAATGAGGCTATGAGTAGTGTTGACTCAGAGAAATGGCATAGTGCCATGAAATCCAGAATGGAATCTATGTATACGGTATACAAAAGATAGATTATAGCAGATGGCCAGGTGGAGACCTATAAGGCCAGGCTTGTGGCAAAAGGATTCAAACAAAGGCAATGGATTAACTTTGATGAAACTTTTTACCTGTAGCCCTGTTAAAATCAGTTCGGATTTTGCTTGCGAATGCTGCTTACTACGACTATGAAATCTGGCAGATGGCCAGATGGTTTTCTTTCCAAGGGAAATGAAAACCTAGTGTGTAAGCTGCTGCGAACCATATGTGGTTTAAAGCAAGCTTCTCGAAAGATGGAACATTCGTTTTGATGAGACAATCAAAGAGTTTGATTTTATCAAAAACAAAGATGAACCATGCGTCTACAAAAGGGTTAGTGGGAGCGCGGTAACATTTCTTGTATTGTATTGAATTAGAGTTGACACACATAACAATATAGCAGACCCACTCACAAAGCTACTTTATGAAAGTCACTTTGATCGTCATAATGACAGGATGGGTATTAGATACCAGAGTGATTGGCTTTAGTACAAGTGGGAGATTGAAAGGAATATGTCCTAAGTCCAATCATGTATGAGGATTTAGGAATAACTTTTATGTAATCTGTTTTGATTTCATTGATATTAATAAAAGACTTGTTTTGTTTTTATTACGGGCTTTATCTATTTAAGTGTTTAAATAAGATATACCATAGTTTAAAGTAAAGATTTTTATGGATTATGATGAGATCATAATAGTGAGACCTAAAAAGATGATAACTCTAAACTTAAATAGTTCCTGGTCATAGGATTACTAACTGGTAATTAATAATCCGCAAAGATCGGTACATACTATGATTGCTTCATTATGAAGGATGTCTGTTCTCATAGACATTTGTGTGGTGACACTATAGCTAGTATGTAGGTGCTTATTATAGAATAAGTTCACTGAACATGACTCGCACAGCTGAACACCTGATGGAGTTCACTCACGTGTCAGCAGTTGTTCACCTAGTGATAGTTGTACAAGTATCCTTAGACTTGAGGTCATCATAGTCATCTTGTGTACACTGAACTATGCTTTGGTTTAGTTCTTAGTCTCCAGGGACAATTATTAGGGCTCTTCTGGGTATAGGAATTTGTACACGAAGATAGTGTATGATCAATAAAGGATCTACCCCTTCCAGTGAAGGAAGCGAATGTTCAAGGCTGATCCACTTATGCTAGTTCAGGAATCTCTGGCCAGAGTGAATGAAATTAGAAAGGAGTTTCTAATTTGCATAGAACTACGCATAGTAAATGGTAATCAAGTGATTAAATTAGATAGGCTTGACACGAGATCCATGCCTTGTATTTAATCGGGACATTGTAGGGTAGAAGGAGTTTATTGTACGGTAACTATTCACTGACAGGTTCTTGGTATTCTAAGCAGTGAATTCATATTATCCGGATAGTCGCGATATGTTGAGAAGCATCACTCACGATGTAGAATAAATGTGATTAATTAATTAATCATATTTAATATATTAGAGAATTTATATAAATAATGATAAAATAGTTTTATTATTATTTATTTCTACTACCGGCTTAATATTGAACCTACAGGGTCACACCATAAAAAAGAGAATGATTTAATGGTGGAGGAATTAATTAATAATGGCTAATAATTATTTATTTGTGAAATAAATAATTAATTGGAAAATTTAATAATTGATTAAATGAGATTTAATTGATTATAAAATAATTAAGAAAAGTTCTTAATATTATTAATTAAAGGATTTAATTTTTGGAAATTAAATCAAGAGAGAGAATTATTTCTAAATTGTTTAGAAAAAGGATTAATGATTAAAAGGTGTTTTAATTATTAATGAGAATAATAAATGGGATAATAATAATAATATGGGAAAATTTCAGCTGAAAATTTTGCCTATAAATACACTATTATAGACCCTAATTTTATTCTAACCCACATCAAACCCGAAAACCCAAAAAGTTTGGAAAACCCAATTCTCTCCACCTCCTTCCTCCTCCTTAACATCGTTTTCTTGGTGGATACCGGTGGAGTGCTTCACACTTGAGGAGCAACTGCTATGGATCTCTGATCGTTGTCTCCGAATTATTTTAAAAGGTTAGATTCGATCCCTCGAATTTTTATTCACGATTTATATGCTTTTATTTGGATTTTGTATGTGTAAAAGTATTTTGCCATGCCCCCGCCGCGTTAAAAATCCAACACCTATTCCTTGGGAGGATACTCACAGAGGTGTGGAGTGGACCAAGAAGTGGAATGACACTGATTTCATTCCAAATTCTAACATTCTGACAGAGCATATTGCTAAAGCTGATGAGTTGCTCACAAATGCTAATTTAACGACACAACTCAAGATCACTGCTCTATCTACCAAACATCTTCAAGGTCTACATTCTTCTACTCTTGAGAAGGTTGATACACTAAAGGAACATGCTGATAAGCTAGATCTATAGCTTAATCTTGACAAGAACAGATATGTCAGACCTATATTTGAGAAAATTGAAGCCATTGAGAAGTATCAAGAGAAGCAACAGGCCCAAATTGATGAGGTCCCGGCTAACCAAGTTTCTCAGAAAGCTCAATTGGAAGAAATCCAATCTTCAGTTGAACTTCTTTTTTCTCTCTTACTTCCTGATGATGCCAAAAAGGGGGAGAAGGTAGTTAAGTCCAAAGCTCACCTACTGAAATACTGAAGAAAAAGAATGATAAAAGTGATGACCAGGGAAACTCTGATAAGAATAGTGGTCAAGGAAACTCTGATAAGAGTAGAGGTCAAGGAAAAGTTCAAGGAAAATCTTCTATACAGAACAAGTCAAGTTGTGATGCTGTGAATGCTAAAAGACTGAAGTCAAGTTCTGATAAGCAAAGTCTGATGTCAAGTTCTGATATCCTGATTCAGTCAGGATCTAAAGACTCTCAGAAGTTTTTACAAACTCTGAAGCTAAAGGGGAAGCAGACTACTGTTTATTACAAAAATCCTAAAATCCAGACACTTGATGAGGAGATAGCAAGAAGATTATTTCTGAAACAAAATCCAGGAATGGATTTGGAAACTCTCAAGGAGGAAGAAGCTAGATTTGCTGCTGAGAAGACAAATCTTAAGTCTAAAGCTTCTGATGCAAAGAAACCTCCAAGGCCTAAAGAAAAGGGCATTGTGATCAGGGAAAAGTCAAAATCTGAGATTTCAAAGTCCAAGACTAGATCACAAACTGAGATTGATCCTAAATCAAAAGGAAAAGAAAAGGTTGGTGAACCTTTAAAAATTGAGAAAAAGATAAGTTCTTCCATTCCAGTCTATCAAACTACAATGCATGATGATGATTTGATAGAAGATGAAACTATTCAAATTCTGAAGAAAAGAAAGGTAATTGAAGAATCTAAAATAATCTTTGACACTGCTCAAGTTGTTCAGGATGAAGAACAGCAAGCTACAGAAGAAACAACAAATTTTGATCAAGTTAATTTGGAAAAGATGACAATTGCTGATAAGAAGAAGCTGTTATGGAAGAAAGCTACTCCAGTTGAACCAAAATCCAATCTCTTGATGAATCAACTTGCAACATTTGGATTGAGATCCAAGCAACCTAGAGATAAAGTTGGATTAGGTTCTGATGAAAAGAAGATACAAATAGGAGTAGAAGTTACTCTAAGAGATCTTTTCATGTTAACAGACAAACCATTTGAACAAATCAAACAAAAGCACCTTGACAAGGTGTTATCTGCTTTAATCATGATAGATGCTCATGACAAGGAAAATCTAAAGGAGAAATTGATTTTATTTCTCTATGATGGATTAACTTACAGACTAGCTGATACTGATGTGCTAAAGAAGTCTGTCAGAGAACTTCAACCTATTCACCATCTTCTGGAAGTAAAATCTGATATTACAAGAAGATGGTCAGATTACATTTTGAAGGCTATAAGAGATCTATTCAGAATCTCTGGTACAAAGACTTCTTAGTATATACCAATGATTACTAAAGATGATGGAAGAGAAATTCCTATGCTGAAGAATTCTGCCAAGGTGGAAGTTATTTAGAAAGGAAAATGCTTATGTTATAATGAAAACTTTTCACATCCTAGAGTTATCAGACTTGGTGATGGACTTGAAAGAACATCAATTCAAGCTCTCAGAACTACCATTTATCAGATTGATGATTGTAAAGATGAAGAGCTGATGCAGGTCAAAGCATAGTTAGTTGAAATTCTGAGGAAAGTTGAAGACAAGCTGGTAAGAGATTTTATTAAGAATCATTATGGATTCTGTCACACCCCCAACTTAACAATACATAATATATAAAAACTATTACAATAGAAAGTAAATACAACCGAATTCAAGATCTTACAGTTTAGGGTTTGGATCAGCTCAACACTATTAACTATTACAACTGGTTTTAATATTGAGTCCTCACACAAAACTAACTCTTATTCTACCTGAGCTCGAACATACGCATCGGCATCACAAGTCTTATGTGCTGTCTGCTTGAATCTAACCATAGCTGCTAGCTGTAATATCAGAGTGAAAGCAAGTAGTGAGCCAAATGCTCAACAAGTGCTAAACAATACGGTACAAAACATAAATTGAGATATAATAAGAATAACAATGTGAAGATAGAGCTAATAATAATAAGAGATGAACTTTTGGGTGATGGCATCATTTGTTTGTATCAAAACATTTCCAAAATCATTTCTTAATCAAAAACCATTTTATGACGCTACGGATTACAGCCGTGATCAGCCGCAAAGTAATCCCGAACCTCGCTGGGTTCTAAAACATTAATGGGATCCCTAGGCAACTTTTAAGCCTACAATTTAAGTGTGGAAAGGACTCACGTCTCAGCCCAGATCCACTATTTAAAGAAAACATTTATCCCCCTTTGGGACTGAAAATCCAAATTTTTAATCATTTCAAAAACTGATGCCGATTGACAATTAGTTTCTTAAACAGTAACATTTTTATCAAGGGGTATGAATCCACTTTGAAATACTGGAAATATGTCCATTAGGGCCATGATCCACTAGGCTTTACTCTATCAGGGTAATTTGGCAGGTTTCTATTTACAAGGACTTTGACAAGGAGATTTAGTAAGGTTATCGGATAATATGGAAGAGTAATGCCAGACTAGACTTAAAGCAATAGTTTCAGATAAGGTATATGTATTAAAATATCAAGAAGATAAGCATTACTGGTTCCAGGTATGATATAGGTGTTAAAATACAAAGAAAGTGATCATCAACTCAAGGTATAACAGGGTATCAAGCTTTAGGGTAAGGATAGGGTTATCAGTCAATCATTAACAATCTTTAAGGAATGACTGCCTTCTAGGCTTCAAGCTGAGGTACTGAGTATAACTTACACATGATTCGACATCACAATTACTTTGGTATGCTAACATAATATGACATTTGATCTACTTTCATATCAATCTTCAAATGAGGATAAATTACTTGCAATAGACACTTGAGGGTTCATGACATTTCTATATAATACAATGATAGGTTTGAGAACCACTTGGTTCATGTATAACAAGATAAATCAGAATACTCGCATCATATATAGGAACTAGTTATCACACATTTGCAGTGTATACTAAAAAGCAGGTTGAATAACTTGCCTTGAGAAAGGCTGGACTGGACTGGCAGGTAGGAGCAACTGGAAGCTTTACTCGACCTTTATGGCAAGTTTACCCTCGTCTCGAGATCCTACACAAATAATAATAACCTCATTATAATATATTCTCACCAACTCAACCTATTTGCAAACCGAAATTAAACACAATGGCACTTAGGCCTATACACATGCAATTTATAATCACCTTATAAACATAATAGTACACATAGCCATATATGCTTACATACCATATTTAAGTACCAAATAATATCACACACACCATATTGCAACACTAGGCTTGGATGATCTCGCTCCACAACTTAAGTCACTTGATTGCTAAACTAGACAAAATCTCTAAATTTTGGCTTCCTAACTCGAAGTGCCTTTGGTAAACCATCCAATTCCTATTGACCCTAACTTGGGCCTTTCACTCTACTGGCTTTATGCTATCGTGCAACTATAGTGGTCAACCTATGCCTCACTCATAAGTGCTCTAAAACTATGTGGTAGGTGAAGGTGCTTATTATGGTAAATTTCAGAATGACATCTATGGTTTCTTGGGTGCATTTGACACTCTTACACTTCAAGTTTACCTCCAAAACTTCTACACTAGACTTTTCTGATCATAAGGCAACTCCAAAACTTGATGTGGCTCAAGGGCCTAGCTTGGGCCTCCCTAGGCCTAAGCTTAAAGTCCATGGTTCCCCTGTTTTTCTGGGCAGAAAAGGTCCTGACTTAAACTTACTTGTGACACATTATTCTAACTCAAATTCTATGAACTATGGCCGGAAAAACTCCTCTGACACTCCCTCTAACTAAGGCCCAACAGGGCCTAATGAGGTCCTACCGATGACATGGTCAAAACTTCCCATTTCTAAGTTGCAACAAAACTGTCCCCTGCTGGACAGATTTTGTGATTCCACTCGTGCACCTAACCAAACGTCTTAAAAACCTCCAACAAACACCTAAAACCTATTTTATACTCCTAGTTATAGCTTCTGGTGGCTTGGGCCTCAAATTGAACAACAATGACATGGTCAAATCTCACTCTAAACCTCAGGGTACCAAACTGATTTTCTGCAGAAACTAATACCCTCCTTCACCAAGGTTCTTACTTAACAAACCCAACCAACAACAACCAAAAACCCAAAACAATCCTTAACTAAGGTGATCTACTGAACTAACTCTCTTACACTCACAATAGGCTTAGTGGAGATCATCATTACCTAAGGTGTAACATAGCAAAATAAAAGTAATCACATTACACGATTACAAGTCATCAAGTTTTCAAGGACAACAACTTTTACCTTCTTTATAAATATAAACGAATTAACATCACATATTAAGGAGCACAAATCTTAATTAATATCTTAACTTAACTGAAATTAAAGTTTACTAACAAAAATATCAATCCAAATGATCAAGAACTTCCAAAATTCAAGAGTGGTTTACATGCATGCATGCCTTCGAATCTTACAAGCCAAAACAACATGATTTTCAAATAAATTTTCATCATAATTCAACATGCAATCCTAAAATGGATTATAACTAAATGACCACCTAGCATGCAAAGGTTTTTACCAAGCTTTTACTACAAATTTCATGTTATCATCACAAAAACACACAAAAATGAAACAAGGCAACCAAAACACCATCCATTCGGCTCCTATCAAGTCATGGCCGAATGGATCAAGATGAAAACAACTTTTGCATAAGAGTAACATACTCATGTCTAGCCATTCTCAACCCTATGATACTATAACTCATGGTGAAAGGCTTGGATTCACAAGAATCAAGGATGTTCACTTTGGGTTTAACAAAAACATCACCATGCAAAGTCAACACATAAGTTTTTCACTCTAAACTTTTGAGATATATAAGAACAACATGTAGGGAGTAAGATTAATTTATTATAGGATGATTGTTTGAGTGAAGAAATGAAGAAAGGAAGGGAATGGGGGCCTCGACTATGGAATGGCCGAGAGGGAGGGGGAAAAGCCGAGAGGGAGGGAGGAGGAGAAAGGGGAGGGTGAAGTGGTGGGGTATAATGGAGTGATCATCAATATTTGGTTTATTTTTATGTCCTTGATTTGACTAAAATGTGAGTGGATTTAGGAAATGACAAGAGTAACCCTCTAGCTAAAGTTAGGCCATTTTGCATGCAAGGTCAAGGAGGTAATTTGGCTAACAAAAGGTGAGTTAGTGGGGTTAGAAATGTCTTCTTTGCCCTTTAATTGAATGGAAGAGTGAATTGCATGCAAGGGTTTCCATGTAATTTGCTAACTATTAAACAACTAATTTTCAAAGATTTACTTTTATAAAATAAAATAAAAGTTCAAAAATTATAATATTTATACCATAAAATAACTTGGATTTTTAGAAATTTTATGAGATCACTTTTGAAATTTGTGAGTGAGATAATTTTTAAAAGATAATTTTCCAAGGTATAGAATATTCTTTATAAGTCAAAAATAAGGGCAACTAATAAAACTCTTGCTTTGAAAAAAATTATATACTACATAAAGCAATTTATAATGCAGAAATTTTCTTTCACACAAACGTACAATCATTATGCATATTTATAATCGACTCTAATATGATATAGAGTTCACAAATAATATTACACAAAATGCCGGTCGTAACAGTTTGTCTATCAACATGAAAGGATCTCTTAAAGTAACTTCTACTCCTGTTTGTATCTTCTCTTCATCAGAACCTAATCCAGCTCTATCTCTAGGTTGCTTGGCTCTCAACCCAAATGTTGCGAGTTGATTAATCATAAGATTGGATTTTGGTTCAACTGGAGTAGCTTTCTTCTATAACAGCTTCTTCTTATCAGCAATTGTCATCTTTTTCAAATCAACTTGATCAGAATTTGTTGTTTCTTCTGTAACTTGTTGTTCTTCATTCTGAACAACTTGAGTAGAGTCAGAGGTTGTTTTAGATTCTTCAATTATCTTTCTTCTCTTCAGAATTTGAACAGTTTCATCTTCTATCAAATCATCATCATGCATTATAGTTTGATAGACTGGAACGGAAGAACTTATCTTTTTCTCAATCTTTAAAGGTTCACCAACCTTTTCTTTTCCTTTTGACTTAGGATCAATCTCAGTTTGTGATCTAGTCTTGGACTTTGAAGTCTCAGAATTTGACTTTTCCCTGATCACAATGCCTTTTTCCTTAGGCCTTGGAGGTTTCTTTGTGTTGGATATATTTGAGATGTCATGTCTAATATGTTTCATGTTTAGTTTTCAGATCTTAACTAACAGGAAATATCAGGACTTACTGGAAGTCAGGACGTAAAGATACTAGGACTTAGATTATCAGAAGATAATATCAGAAGATGCATATCAGAACTTAAGTACTGGAGGACTAACATTTAAGGAAGGAAGCTGATTCACAGGAAAGAAGATCGAGACTAATACAAGAAGAAGATATGCATGGAAAGAGTTAGAGGACTAGAAGAATTATATAAGATATCTGGTTGATATATTTCAGAAGATATAATTATATTCCATATCAACTAGAAGTTATCTTGTAACTGTGTGTCTATATAAACACAGACATAGGTTTACTCTATAAGAGTTACGATCATCGAGAAGATCATATATTGAGACCTAGCAGCTCTCGTGATATTTATTCATCACTGAGAGAGAACAGTTCCATTGTAACAGAGTTTATTATATTGAATACATTTGTTTTCTATTACTTGTGCTTTAAATCGATTTGATTATATTATATACTGTATTCAACCCCCTTCTACAGTGTTGTGTGACCTAACAAGTGGTATCAGAGCCTCTCTGTTAACACACATACAGTAAAGATCCAAAACAATCATGTCTGAAGAAGCAGAAAATCCAACCAAGCCCGCCAAAACTGAAGAAACTCCAAAGACTCAAACCCATAGTCGATATGAGACTATCAGGGTTCCTATACTGAGACCTTCTGAGTATCCCATATGGAAAGTGAAGATGGCTATGTTTCTGGAAGCTACAGATCCAGAATACCTTGACAGAATTTATGAAGGACCGCATAAGCCAACCAAGCTCTCTGTTGTAGTTGCAGATCAGCCAGCAAAGACCCTACCAAAGGAGAAAAGTGAATACACAGCTGAAGATATCTCATCTATTGCCAAGGATGCAAAGGTAAGGCATTTGCTGCATAGTGCCATTGATAATGTCATGTCAAATAGGGTAATTCAATGCAAGACAGCAAAGGAGATATGGGATGCTTTGGAGACAAGGTGTCAGGGAACTGATGCAATCAAGAAAAACAGGAGGACTATACTCACTCAAGAGTATGAGCACTTTGACTCAAAAAGTGATGAGTCATTAACTGACTTATATGACAGATTTGTCAAACTCTTGAATGATCTGTCACGGGTGGACAAGGAATATGATATTGAAGATTCAAATCTAAAATTCCTTTTAGCTCTTCCTGAAAGTTGGGATTTGAAAGCTACTATTATAAGAGATAACTATGCTCTTGATGAAACTACTTTTGATGAAATTTATGGAATGCTCAAGACTTATGAACTTGAGATGGATCAAAGAAGCAATAGACATGGGAGAAAGTCAAGAACAGTTGCTCTTAATGCTGAGGAGGAATCCCCCAAAGTGGTTGTCTCAAAGAAAGGAAAAGGAAAGGCTCTCATCATAAAGTCTGATTCAGAATCATCAAGTTCTGATGATGATGATTCAGAAACTAAAAGTCTACCTGAAGTAGATGCTGATGAAGAGATGATGAAGCTGTGTGCTCTTATGGTGAAGGGTATCACAAAGATAGCCTACAGGAAATTCAGAAGAGGAAAGAAGTTTTCCATAAAAGGTAAAAGTTCTGATAAGAAGGGCTTCAGAAAATCTGAAGGCAAAGGTGGAAAGTCTGACAGAGGAGATTACTCAAATGTCAAATGCTACAACTGTGGTGAGAAAGGCCACATATCTCCTGACTGCAAGAAAGGAAAGAGTGATAAAGCAAGGCTCTTGTCACAAAGAAGAAAAGCTGGACAGACACCTCAGATTCTGAAGATGAGGAGAACTATGCCTTGATGGCAAATGCTGATAGAAGTTTTGATGCTGCTGAGTTAAAGGTACCTCAAACAACTTATGCCTTTCATACTGATGATATTACTGAGTTGAGATTATATCTTAAAACCATGTTTATTAGCTATAGAGATCAAACTTTAACATGTGAAAGATTAACTTCTGAAAATCTTGCTTTTAAAAAGAGGAATGATTATTTAGAAAAAGAGTTAGTTATGTTCCATCAAACTCAGAAGGATAGAGATGATGCTTTTTATGTTAGAGATGAAGTGCTAAAAATGAATAAATCTCTAAAAACTGAGTTAGAAAAGGAGAGAGAGATTATCAGGACTTGGAGTAACTCTCGCAGAGCAACTCAGGATATACTAAGTAGTGGAAACTGGAAAGAGGGCTTAGGTTATGGAGATGAGAAAAGTGAAAAAGGAACTGAACAAGTTAAGCCAATTATTGTTAAACAGACTACTAAGCCAAGGTAAATCCTGTTAAATTTCTAGCTAAAACTGTTAAGTCTTATTCTAAAAAGATGAAAGATATTGAGACAGAACTGATAGCAGAGTCAACTTCTGACAAATCAGAACAGGATAAACCAACTGAAGTTAACATTGGCTTAATGACAAAGAAGCAGCTTAAATATAAGCTGAAAGAGATTACCAGTGTAAATAAGGTAAAGGTAGCTAGCAAAAATAGGAATGGAAAGGAAGGTGTGGATAAAAGTAACAATTATATGCCTGTTCCTAATGCTCCTAGAAAGAAATGCTATAAATGTGGAAACTCTAACCATCTGACTTCTTTTTGCAGGAAGAATAAGAATATAAACTCCTTACCTTCTAAGTCAGGAGTGAAGAGTCAGTCTGTTAGATTTAAGCCACAAAATCCTTGTTTTCATTGTGGTAGTATATGGCATTCCATTTATACTTGTAAGGAACATCATAGTTTATACTATGATTATTATCAGATAAAACCTTCTTTGAAGAAAGTTACTTTAATTCCTTCTAGTGTAAAGTATGATGCAAAGTCTGATACTGTTAATACTGATAAGAAAATTGTTAGCATAAACTCTGATGTTAAATCCGCTGCAAATGTTAACAAACTTAAAAAGGCCAAAGGATCCAAGCAAGTCTGGGTCCTTAAAACTAACCATTAGTGGTCCTTGTGATTGCAGGGCAACAGGAAGAACATCCTAGTTCTAGACAGTGGATGTTCAGGACATATGACTGGAAATAAAGCCCTGCTATCAGATTTTATGGAGAAAGCTGGCCCAGAAGTTTCTTATGGAGATGGCAACATTGGAAAAACTCTGGGATATGGCAAAATCAATCTTGGGAATGTCATTATTGAAAAAGTAGCTCTTGTCTCTGGACTTAAACACAATCTGTTGAGTATAAGTCAAATATGTGACAGAGGTTATCATGTGGATTTCTTTGAAGAACACTGTGAAGTTATAAGTAATTCAACAGGCAAAGTGGTTCTGAAAGGATACAGGCATGGTAACATTTATGAAGCCAGAGTTTCAACAAATACTGATGGTTCTGCAATCTGTCTGTTAAGTAGAGTATCAATTGAAGAAAGCTTTAATTGGCACAAGAAACTCTCTCATTTAAATTTCAATAATATAAATGAGCTTGTAAAAAAAGATCTTGTGAGAGGACTGCCAAAAACAGTATTTGCTCCTGATGGCCTTTGTGATTCATGTCAGAAGGCAAAATAAAGAAATTCTTCTTTTAAGAGCAAAACCGAGTCATCAATTCTTGAGCCTTATTACCTACTGCATGTTGATCTATTTGGTCCAGTCAATGTCATGTCTATTGCTAAGAAGAAATATGCTATGGTTATAGTGGATGAGTTCACAAGGTACACTTGGGTGTACTTCTTGCACAAGAAGACTGAAACTGCATCTACCCTAACTGATCATGTCAAACAGCTGGATGAATTGATCAAAGATTCTGTTAAAATCATAAGGAGTGATAATGGCACTGAGTTCAAGAATTTAATCATGGAAGAGTTCTGCAAAGATCAAGGAATTAAACAGGAATTTTCTGCACCTGGAACTCCACAGCAAAATGGAGTTGTAGAAAGAAAGAACAGGACTCTCATTGAAGCTGCACGAACAATGCTTGATGAAGCAAAGCTACCAACCTATTTTTGGGCTGAAGCTGTGCATACTGCTTGTTTTACACAAAATGCTACACTTCAAAACAGGCATGGAAAAACACCATATGAGATGGTGAAGAAAAAGAAGCCAAATCTAAAATACTTTCATGTATTTGGTTGCAAGTGTTTTGTTCTTAAGACTCATCCTGAACAGCTGTCCAAATTTGATCTAAAAGCCGATGAAGGAATTTTTGTTGGATATCCACTTTTCACAAAAGCCTCCAGAGTCTACAATTTGAGAACAAGAGTTGTCATGGAATCTATCAATGTCTCTTTTGATGATAAGAAGATTACTGGACTTGAAGATTTCGATGATCATGATCAGCTGAGATTTGAGAATGAAGATTTAAATTCTGATTCTGGAAATTCTGATGACTTAAATCCTGATCCTGCAAGTTCTGATGGATTAAGTTCTGATGTCGTTGAAATTGTGGTAACAACTCCAAAGGAAAATGCACCTGTCTAGGAGGAGTAAGCTGAAGAACCTACCACATCTCAAGACTCTCAAGAAGCATCAGAACCTGTCACTGGCTCTTTAAGTTCTGATTCATCTAGTTCTGATGAGCCGAATTATGATAATTCCGGAAGCTCTGATTCTTTAACTCCTGAAAAATCAAATTCAATTTATGAAGTCTCAGAGAGCATAACTACAGGGGGAGCATCAGAAAATGCTGATGGAGACAGCATGGATCATGGGGGAGGATCCAGTTCTAGAGATCAACTTCCATCTGCAAGGAAGTGGACTAAAGCACATACACCTGATTTAATCATTGGAGATCATGAAGCAGGTGTCAGAACTAGAACTGCAACTTTAAATGAATGTCTCTATCATTCTTTTCTATCTCAGACTGAACCAAAGAAAGTGGAAGAAGCTCTTCAAGATGCTGATTGGGTACAAGCAATGCAGGAAGAGTTAAATGAATTTGAAAGAAATAAAGTATGGACCCTAGAGCCAAGACCAAAAAAACAGATCAGTTGTTGGTACAAAATGGGTGTTCAGATACAAAACTAACAGTGATGGCATAATTACAAGGAATAAAGCAAGACTGGTTGCTAAAGGCTACTCTCAACAGGAGGGTATTGATTATGATGAAACATTTGCACCAGTTGCTAGATTAGAAGCCATAAGGATCTTTTTGTCTTATATTGCTCACAAGAAGTTTAAAGTCTTTCAAATGGATGTAAAAAGTACTTTTCTGAATGGAGAATTGGATGAAGAGGTATATGTTGAACAACCTCCAGGCTTTATAGATCCTAAATTTCCCAATCATGTCTACAGGCTTGACAAAGCACTTTATGGCCTTAAACAAGCTCCAAGAGCATGGTATGAGACTTTAGCTCAATTCCTTTTGGAAAGTGGATTTCACAGAGGCACAATTGATAAGACTTTATTCTACCTCAACCATGGAAATGACTTACGGTACAGATATATGTTGATGATATCATATTTGGTTTTACTAATTCTAAATTGTGTGAGAAGTTTGCAAAGCTAATGCAGTCAAGATATTAAATGAGTATGATGGAAGAACTCAGCTATTTTCTGGGCCTTCAAGTCAAGCAAACTGCAGAAGGCACTTTTATTTGTCAATCCAAGTATACCAGAAATTTACTGAAGAAATTTGGAATGCAAGATTGTTCAACTGCATCCACTACCATGGCCACTGCAACCAAGTTAGATAAGGATACTTGTAAATCAATAGATATTACTAACTACAGAGGTATGATTGGCTCCTTACTATATCTAACTGCAAGTAGACATGATATCATGTATGCTACCTGTCTTTGTGCAAGATTTTAGGCTGATCTAAGAGAACCTCACTTATTAGCTGTGAAAAGAATTTTCAAGTACCTTAAGGGTACAGCTGATCTAGGATTGTGGTATCCTAGGGAATCAGATTTTAAGCTAATTGGTTGCTCAGATGCAGATTTTGCAGGATGCAAAATAGACAGGAAAAGCACTAGTGGAAGCTGCCAATTTCTTGGAGGCAGATTGGTTTCTTGGTTTAGTAAGAAACAAAAGTCAATTTCCACATCAATTGCAGAAGCATAATATATTGCTGCAGGAAGCTGTTGTGCACAGATTCTTTGGATGAAGAATCGGTTACTGGATTATGGGTTAGAATTTTCTAAAATCCCTATTTACTGTGATAATCAAAATGTTATTGCTATGACAGGTAATCCAGTTCAACACTCAATGACAAAGCACATCAGCATTAGGTACCATTTCATAAGGGAATATGTGGATGAAGGTAGAGTGGAATTGTATTTTGTTCCAACAGATCAACAACTAGCAGATATCTTCGCAAAACCACTATGTGAAGCTACTTTTATAAGATTGGTAAATGAACTTGGAATGGTTTCAGGTTCTTTCTCTAAATCTGCTTAATTTTTGTTCTCATGCATCAGACTTTATGAACAGTGTTTATAGATTGTATTATCTATATGTAATATATGCTTAAATTGAAAATTCATTAAATGCTGATTATTATCTGATGTGGATTTATATACTCTGATAAGTATTTTGAATGTTCAGTGGCTATTCAATCCAATGAGGATAACTGTGCTAGATGCTGAACTAGTAGTCTTTAACATACTAGAAATCCCATGTTTGAATTAGTTATTTTGTGGAAACTCATTAACACAAGCGAATTCTGATATTGAGCTTAGTCAAGTTTACTTTGTGTATCTTATTACTAAGTCACAAACTAGATTCTGGTTTCTTATCTGTCAAATTCTGTTGTCAGTAAATCTTAATAATAAACTAAGTGCTGATAAGCCTCACTTATCAAAAGAAAAGAAAAAAAATAAAAGTCAGGTACTCCTTTGAGATCTAGAGTAAAAATGTGGAAGAGAAGACCCAAGTGCATTTCTGGTATTAAGTAATATGCATTAGAAAAGCATAAAAATTTTCTTGCTGACTTTTCACACTCTATGATTACTAGAGAAATACTCTGATAATAGCATAAATTCTGATAAGCAGTCGTGACTCACTTACACTGAGAAGCCACTGTAAAAAGGAATTTCAAAAGATGCATAAAATGAGTACAAACAGTTGAGGTGGACTCATGCATAAATTTGTTCTATAGTAGACATCATGACTGATGACAGATTTTAAGCATTTTTCTGAGTTATGCCTTATTTCTAAGATGTACTGAAGTTGATCAGACTTTAATCTTTATCTGATATTTTGCTGAATGCACACACTTTCACTCCATATGAATGATGAAAATGTTTTCTGGCTTGTGCTTCTTGGCAGCTATCTGGCACTGGGTTTACTGTGGTGATTAAGTTGTTTTTGACAAACAGTTAAGTGTCATTTGCATAAATTCTGAGGACAAATTCTGATGGAAGTTCTGATGATTAAACTCTGAAGAAAACAAGTCAGTATTTGTACGAAGAATCATAAAAAAAGATATTCACTTTTTGAGTACAGAAGCCATGTTTTGATGACTGTTAAAATCTGTTATAAGTTAAGTTCTGATATTAAATCTTGATGGAATCCTTGATGCTTACGTGGCATTTTTCTTTACTTGACTTATTTGTGGTAAAATCTGAAACAGTCATATTTAAATCAGAATAAATTTGGGTGAGATAAAAATAGTCATAATCATTATGGGTTAGTGGTTAACTTGTATGTCCTGAAAACCTGCATGTGCACGGTAATTATTGCTTATTTTACGTGCCCATTAACTCCTCTCTAGCCGTTTATCGACTGTTCACACGGTGCCAGGTGTAAAGTGTATATTATGCTTCAAAAATATAACTGTTGAGTGGAGAGAGTATATATATGGGAGTTAACAGATTTTATAATCTTTTACTTACTTTTCTATTTTTCATCTCTCTTATTCTCTCTCTCTCTAATATTCTCTGAAGCGTTTTCTTTCAGGACTTTTAACAAACACTTTGCAAATAATCTCTTTCTCACTTAATTTCTTACAGAGATGGCACCAAAAGACGTAATTTTCAATGGAGCTAAGTTTGTTCATGACAACTACTCCGCCATTCTTAGCAAGGCTGAAGCTCCATCGGAACTTCACTTCATTCAGTATTTCTCGCTAATTCTGATATTGGGTACGCTCTGACCCAACCTGATGCAGTCTCTAGAACTCAAGTGTTGGATTTCTGGAGAAGTGGAGTATATGATGATGGTGGTGCTCAAGGGACCCCAAGTATAGTCTTTACAACAGGGGAGGATGAGCATGTTGTGACATTGGCCACGGTTCGACAAGTATTACAGCTGCCTGAAAATAAAGCCTATACAACTGTTGAGGAGCCTATTCTTCAAAATATGATGGCCAGTCTGGGGTATGAAAAGACATTGGCAAAGCTGGGTCAATTGAAGAGACCTTACATAAGGAGGGAATGGAGTTTCTTCTTTGACTGCATTACCAAGTCTTTTGCAAAAATATGTTCTAACTTCGATGCAATCCCCATATTCAGTCAACAAATCGGGTATGCTCTCATTAATCAAACTGATTTTGATTATGCAAGTGCTGTCTTAGGTTTCATTGGGGATAGGATGACAAAAGACAGAAATACTGTTTATTTTGCTAGATTCTATCAGCTTATTTATAGTTTTTGTTGTGATGATAAGCCTCAATCAGCTACTGAATTAATTCCATCATTCAGCTAGCTAAAAGAGCTTTTAATAACTTATTATCTACTGATAATAAGAAGGCTGTATTAAGACCCCTCCGAGTTCCTTTATCTGTCAAACAAGCCTTAATAATCTATGATCCAGTTAAATACACTGCACTATATCCTGACGTCCAACCATTAGAACCTCAATCATCAGTATCTACCACCTCTACATAAACACCTCAGACTTCTCAACCATCAGCACACACAACCAGACCTTCATCTTCCAAACCTTCTAAGAGGACAAAGTCTGTTCCTCAACCTCCACAAAAGAGAAGGAAGATGATTTTCAGAGATGAGTCTGAGAGTGAAGAGGAAATAATTGAAGCACGAGTTCATGCATCTGAACCTGTGATAGTAGAAGCTGAGAAAGTTACTTCTCAGAAAGAGAAAGCAACTCAAAGTTCTGATACTTTGAAAAGGAAATCTGTAAATTCTGATGCTGCTGAAGCAACTCCTTCATTGGCAAGGAGATTGAAGAAAATGAAGGCTAGGAGGTATTTGGCTAAGGCTATATCAGAAGATACTGAAGAAGCTGAGGAAGGGGATCAGGAATCTCTGATCTCACAAGAACCAATTATCATTGAAGCCCTTCCAGCTCAAGCCAAAGACACTGCTAATGACACAGTTGTTACCCCTCCTGTCTCTCCTATTAAAGCTATAGATGATGCTAAAGAACAAACTGATAATTCTGAAATAGATATTCATAATTTGAATATACCTAAAGTTCTTTATCTAGAAGCTCCATCTACATCAAAGACACTAGCTTTGGAGATAAATTCTGCTGATCAGAATTTAGATGATGTTATTCCTGAATCTCCAGTTACTTCACACAATGTTGAGCTATCAGAATAGAATGAGTCTTCCTCAAGTTCTGATGACAGTGTTTCTGTTGAGACTCCAGTACCTACTCTGGGAAAGGAAGAATTGGAGAAGAAATTTGTTGAAAAGGAAGCACCTATTCCTTGGGAGGATACTCACAGAGGTGTTGAGTGGACCAAGAAGTGGAATGAATCAGATTTTATTCCATGTTCTAAAATTCTGACAGAGCATATTGCAAAAGGTGATGAGTTGCTCACAAATGCTGATTTCAAGACACAACTCAAGATCACAGCTCTATCTACAAAACATCTTCAAGGTCTACATACTTCTACTCATGGAAAGGTTGATACACTCAGGGAACAAGCTGATAAGTTCAATCTACAGAACAAGCTTGACAAGCACAGGTATATCAGACCTATTTCTGAAAAAGTTGCAGCTATTGAGAAAAGTCAAGAGAAGCAACATGCCCAAATTGCTGAGGTTCTGGCTAATCAAGCTTCTCAGAAAGCTCAATTGGATGAAATCCAATCTTCAGTTGAACTTCTTCTTTCTCTCTTACTTCCTGAAGATGCCAAAAGGGGGAGAAAGTAGTTAAGTCCAAATGTTCACCTACTCAAGAACTAAAGAAAAAGGATGATAAAGGTGATGACCAGGAAAACTCTGAAAAGAGCAGAGGTCAAAGAAAAGTTCAAAAAAAATCTTCTATTCACAACAAGTCAAGTTCTGATGTTGTCAATGCTCAAAGATTGAAGTCAAGTGGTGATAAGCAAAGTCTGATGACAAGTTCTGATATTCTGATTCGGTCAGGATCTGAAGACTCTCAGAAGTTCTTGCAAACTCTGAAGTTAAAGGGGAAGCAGACTACTGTCTATTACAAAGATCCTAAAATCCAGACACTTGATGAGAAGATAGCAAGAAGATTATTTCTGAAACACAATCCAGGAATGGATTTAGAAACTCTCAAGGAGGAAGAAGCTAGATTTGCTGTTGAGAAGACAAATCCTAAGTCTAAAGCTTCTGATGCAAAGAAACCTCCGAGGCCTAAGGAAAAAGGCATTGTGATCAAGAAAAAGTCAAATTCTGAAACTTCAAAGGTCTAGACTAGATCACAGACTGAGAGTGATCCCAAAGACAAAGGGAAATGAAAAATTTAGAACCAACCAAGTCACTGGACTTGAAAACTTCTCAAGCTCTGATGAAACCAGTGTGTAAAATGGTCAAGTAACTGATGATAATCTTGTTGAAGATGAAACTGTTCAAATTCTGAAAAGAAGAAAGATAATTGAAGATTCTAAAACAACCTCTGACACTGCTCAAGTTGTTATTCAGAATACAGGACAGGAAGGTACAGAAGAAACAACAAATTCTGATCAAGCTATCAAGACATCAACTACTGACAATGCTCAAGTTGATTTGGATAAAATGACAATTGCTGATAAGAAGAAGCTGTTATGGAAGAAATCTACTCCAGTTGAACCAAAATCTAATCTCATGATTAATCAACTTGCTACATTTGGGTTGAAAGCCAAGCAACCTAGAGATAGAGCTAGATTAGGTTCTGACGAAGAGAAGATTCAAACAGGAGTAGAGGTTACTCTAAGAGATCCTTTCATATTGACAGACAAACCATATGAATAAATCAAACAAAGGCACCTTGACAAGGTGTTGTCTGCTCAAGTTGTGATAGATACTCATGATAAGGAGAATCTAAAAGAGAAATTGATCTTATTTCTCAATGATGGAAGGACTTATAGATTAGATGATACTGATGTATTAAAGAAGTCTATCAGAGAACTTCAACATATTCACTATCTTTTAGAAGTAAAATTTGATGTTACAAGAAGATGGTCAGAATACAATTTGAAGGATGTAAGAGATCTATTCAGAATCTCTGGTACAAAGACTTCTCATTACAGTCCAATGACTGAAGGTGATGGAAGAGAAATTCCTATGCTGAAGAATTCTGCTAAGGTGGAAGTTATTCTGAAAGGAAGATGCTTATGTTATAATGAAAACTCTTTACATCCTAAGGTTATCAGACTTGGTGATGGACTTGAAAGAACATCCATTCAAGCTCTCAGAACAACCATTTATGAAATTGGTGATAGTAAAGAAGAAGAACGGATGCAGGTCAAAGCACAGTTAGCTGAAGTTCTGAAGAAAGCTGAAGATAATCTGATAAATGATTTTGTTAAGAATCATTATGGATTCAGGTTGATTCAGTGATGTTGGTAAAGCTGGATATTTTGTAAGTTGTAATTAATAGTCTTATTAAACTCTAATTACATTTAAACTTAAATGTTTTTGACATCATCAAATCTATTAACTTGTACATTCTTGCATAATTACAAGTTGGGGGAGATTGTTGGATATATTTGAGATGTCATGTCTAATATGTTTCATGTTTAGTTTTCAGATCTTAACTAACAGGAAATATCAGTACTTACTGGAATCAGGACTTACTGGAAGTCAGGACTTAAGGATATTAGGATTTAGATTATCAGAAGATGGATATCAGAACTTAAGTACTAGAGGACTAACAGTTAAGGAAGTAAGTTGATTCACAGGAAAGAAGATTGAGACTAATACAAAAAGAAGATATGCATAGAAAGAGTTAGAGGACTAGAAGAATTATATAAGATATCTGGTTGATATATTTCAGGAGACAGAATTATATTCCATATCAACTAGAAGTTATCTTGTAACTATGTGTCTATATAAACGCAGACATCGATTTACTCTATAAGAGTTACGATCATCGAGAAGATCATATATTGTAACCTAGCAGCTCTCGTGATATTTGTTCATCACTGAGAGAGAACAATTCCATTGTAACAGAGTTTATTATATCGAATACATCTGTTTTCTTTTACTTGTGCTTTAAATTGATTTGATTGTATTCTACACTGTATTCAACCCCCTTCTACAGTGTTGTGTGACCTAACACTTTGCATCAGAAGCTTTAGACTTAAGATTTGTCTTCTCAGTTGCAAATCTAGCTTCTTCCTCCTTGAGAGTTTCCAAATCCATTCCTGGATTTTGTTTTAGAAATAATCTTCTAGCTATCTCCTCATCAAGTGTCTGGATTTTAGGATTTTTGTAATAAACAGTAGTCTGCTTTCCCTTTAGCTTCAGAGTTTGTAAAAACTTCTGAGAGTCTTTAGATCCTGACTAAATTAGAACTTGACATCAGAATTCGTTTATCAGAACTTGACTTCAGAGTTTAGCATTCACAACATCAGAACTTGACTTATTTTATGTAGAAGATTTTCCTTGAACTTTTCCTTGACCTCTGCTCTTATCAGAGTTTCCCTGGTCATCACCTTTGTCATCCTTCTTCTTCAGTATATGAGTAGGTGAGCATTTGGACTTAACTACCTTCTCCCCCTTTTTGGCATTATCAGGAAGTAAGAGAGAGAAGAAGTTCAACTGAAGATTGGATTTCATCCAATTGAGCTTTTTGAGAAACTTGGTTAGCCAGGACCTCATCAATTTGGGCCTATTGCTTCTCTTGAATCTTCTCAATGGCTTCAATTTTCTCAAGAGTAGGTCTGATATATCTGTTCTTGTCAACCTTGATATGTACATCTAGCTTATCAGCTTTTTCCTTTAGTGTATCAACCTTTTCATGAGTAGAAGAATATAGACCTTGAAGATGTTTGGTAGATAGAGCAGTGATCTTGAGTTGTATCTTTAAATCAGCATTTGTGAGCAACTCATCAGCTTTAGCAATATGCACTGTTAGAACGTTAGAGCTAAGAATGAAATAAGTGTCATTCCACTTCTTGGTCTACTCCACACCTTTGTGAGTATCCTCCCAAGGAATAGGTGCTTCCTTTTCAACAAATTTCTTTACCAATGCTTCCTTGCCTAGTATGGGAACTGGAGTCTCAACAGAAACACTGTCTTCAGAACTTGAGGAAGACTCATTATGTTCTGACAGCACAACGGTGTGTGAAGCAACTAGAGATTTAGGAATAACATTATCTAAATTCTGAGCATCAGAATTTATCTCCAGAGCTGGTGTAGATGGTCTCTCAGCATCTAAGATTGGAGAGTTGACTGTAGATAGCTGAGCTTCTGTAGATGGAGCTTCCAGATAAAGAACATTTGGTATATTCAAATTGTGAATATCTATTTCAGAGTTTTCAGTTTGTTCTTTTACATCATCTGTAGCTTTAATAGGAGAACAGGAGGGGTAACCACTACATCA
The DNA here is from genome assembly GCF_009905375.1 of Apium graveolens. Classification (NCBI taxonomy): domain Eukaryota; kingdom Viridiplantae; phylum Streptophyta; class Magnoliopsida; order Apiales; family Apiaceae; genus Apium; species Apium graveolens. The sequence goes on from NC_133653.1 coordinate 29,369,466, forward strand.
TTAGCAGTGTCTTTGGCTTGAGCTGGAAGGGCTTCAATGATAATTGGTTCTTGTGAGATCGGAGATTCCTGATCCCCTTCCTCAGCTTCTTCAGTATATTCTGATGGAGCCTTAGCCAAATACCTCATAGCCTTCATTTTCTTCAATCTCCTTGCCAATGAAGGAGTTACTTCAACAGCAACAGAACTTACAGATTTCTTTCTTTGCAAAGTATCAGAACTTTGAACTGCTGTTCCTTTCTGAGAAGTATCATTCTCAGCTTCAACTATCACAGGTTCTGATGCATGAACCTGTGCTTCAATTATCTCAAATTATCACAATTTATTAGTTACCACAGTTTTTGTAACACCCCCAGATCCGGGGTCGGGGATCCGGGTTGTCACGGTCTTTCTTTCCACAATATCACTTCACTTAATTAATAATAAATAACCTCATGCTGTGACCCCACCCTAACACACACCACAACCCGTTATAGTCTCAGAGATGAAATTGAAATAAGTACAAGTCTTTGAATCCACAATTTAAAAGTTATTACAACCCAAAATGATTACTTGATAAATTTACAGTTAATTGCCATTATCTGCCACAAGTTATAATTATACATAATTGATTCTCAAAAGTAGATGGTCTGATCTACAATAGATCTACCTCTGCAGCTATAGCAGCTACAACATCAACGGGAAGACGCGGGACGCTTCCCACGCGCTTGCGCTGGGTCTGCTGGAGTCTGGCCATCTTTCCTAACTATTGTTGTGTGATGAAGAAATAAAGCAAGGGTGAGCAGCAAGCCCACCAAAATAATATGTATAATGATTTACAATATATGAGCCTACTCATAATACTCATGAAAGTCTTGGTCAAAAGAAATGAACCAAGTTTGATATCTTAATGCGATGAAGTCGCAAAATATTCAGTATATATACATATATACTTTTCAAAATATTGGAAGTCCTCTTCCATGCATAATATACACAAAGTCCCAGTGTATAACTGTATAAAAAATATCGTTGCAAGGTGATCTCATATATCTAACCTTGTCTCAACGTTTTTTTCTGAAAATCTTTGTCATTCATAAGACAATTATTAATTAGATATAAGTTTAAAAGACGAGGTTACCAAATACCCCAATATACTTATATCTTTCCCAATACTACTTGAACTACCACCGTTCAAGTTATAATCAGTTTCAAAAGTTCATCACATAGATGAGACTACAAGACAAGATTTGAATAGATTCAATCTTTGAAATATTATTGAATGAAAAAGTTATGAGATACTTTATTTAGTTCCGATATATATATATCCACATATATATATCTCTAAAACATTTCCTGGAACCTCTGTTATGTAAAGTATGAACAGAGTTGCAATATCCAATGAATTTGGAAGGAAAAGAAAACCTTTGGCATAAACCAGATATCTTGCTGATCAGGCAAAGATACCCATAAGTAACCTTTTCTACTAGTAGATGGACGAATTCTCCACTGGTCATCACCCTGGCCGCATTAGGACCTATGCTGGACTGCCACTCAGCCACTTATGCATTTGATGGACTCCCACTGAGCCACTTACACTATCATGGACGCCCACTGAGCCCATGTTGCTTATGCCGACTCAATAGATGGACTTACTTCCCGAACGTTGGGTAAGTAATCAATTCATTTACCAAAACTGCAACCTTGTTGCGAATATAAAATACACCACAGAGCCGGATTCCCCAGGTTTTGAACGAGTATTTAAATCCCCTTTAAAAGGAAGATCTTAAATATAAAAATGAGTTTTGGGATCCGCTCTAACTTTTAAAAATCATTTTGAAGACTCGAAAACACTTTAAAGAGTGTCTGGAGTAAAGCTGATTTAATGAAGTAAATCAGTCCCCAGAATATTTAGAAAATGACTGAATATTATTATTTAAATAATATTCCCATAAAGAATAATCTTTTATAAAAATAATTGAAGTAGAAGTTTTAAAACTTATACTTGAAACGAGTATTAAATAACCAAAGATATACTTATATGAAAGTATTATCTTTATTTGAATAATCGAAAATAAGTTTGATTATTAACACCTTATTCTTTAATAAAATAAAGAATATATTTCAGCAAATAATCGGAGTCATAGATCCTCAAATGAATATTCAAATAATATTCATTAAATAATATAAACTGAGTCATAAGCCTTCGAATGAATATTCAAATAATATTCAATAAATAATATAAAAGAGTCATAAGCCCTCGAATGAATATTCAAATAATATTCAGATAAATAAATAAAAGGAGTCATACGCCTTCGAATAATATTCAAAATAATATTCATTAATAAAGTAAAAGGAGTCATAAGTCCTCGAATAATATTCAAAATAATATTCATTAATAAAGTAAAAGGAGTCATAAGTCCTCGAATAATATTCAAAATATTATTCATTAATAAAGTAAAAGGAGTCATAAGTCCTCGAATGAATATTCAAAATAATATTCAATAATAAAATAAAGTTAAAGTTATCGAATAAACCTTATTCGATTAATAGTTTTAAAAACTATATCCATATATATATATATAAATAAATATATATATATATAATATACTCGGGAACATCGACTCCCGGTTTAGAAATATGTTCACCTTTTATCCCCTATACTAAGGGTATACGCAACTACTTGCTTATTTCTAGCATAGGTATTATGCAACTATAAGCATTGAAATCAACAGATAGATAACCAGATTACGAAACAGACATGCATATATACCATATTAGCATGCTCCAATATATCGCAAAATTTGCTAATAACAATCATGCAATATCACAAGATAATGCATATACATATATTTACATCACAGCAACAGTATAACGGGTAGAAAACTTGCCTGAGCGACTGGGGTTACGAATGGCTCGGGACGAGTCTGGTAACCTATAAACAACAAGTAAGTTGGAATTAAACCAAAGTCACTTGTAAATCTATACTTTAACTAACTTAGACTCTAACGCTTGTTTTGCGCTTACTGATTCGCTTAAGTCACTCGGGTACCCTCGGCTCCACCATTTTTAATAATTTAACCTTTACGAGTTTTAAAGCGATTCCTTCGCGAATGTCTTACCAACTGCCTAACACACTTACCATAAATGTTTCATACATTAATTAACCCTTTTTGGTCTTTAACCTACATTTCAAAGTAAGGCGAGGGAAAAAGTTTCGTTCGCGAAACGCCGTTACTTGAAACGGTCGTTTCTCCTAAACCGTGCATCGGAATCGAACGAACTACATATCAAAACGAAGCTCGTAACATGAGCTATCTAAACATGGCAGTGGTCATAATCTAGCAGGGGGTCCTCGGGTCCTAATGTTATGCACAAAACAGTCTAAAGAAAATCGGACGTTACGACGGCTATGTTTACGCGATTACTAATATTTATACCACTCCAATTCTTTACCAATTCACTACAAACCACCCAACCATCATCAATACCTCAAACACAACTTATATCAAGGCAAAGTCAGTCCATAATCTCAAGGTTTTCCAACTTATTCAACCACAAACATGATCTACTAACCATAACTTAAGATTCATTAACCATTAACCAAGATTCATATCCAAAATCACCACAAATCCAACCAAACTATCTAACATACATGGATCTTGCTATACATACATGGATATTTCTATATATACATTAATCCATCCATGAACTCATCAAAACTCAAAGTTCAAACTATAAGTTAAAGGTGAAAGTTGTTTATACCTCCTTGAAGCTTCCTAACACAACCCAAGAGCTTTGAATGCCTAAAAGAACCTTGATTCTTGCTTGTATAACCTTAATCTTTCATAAAAATTCAAGAAAACTAAAGTTATTTCTTGAAGGTTACTATTCACCATCTTCTTCCTTGATTTATTGGAAGAGATTGTGAAGGAATTAGGAGCTTAAACTTATAGCATAACCATATCTATGTACAAGGAAGCTTAGATAATTACCTTGTGATTTAACAATGCTTGGAACTTGATTTTTGAAATTCTTGCCCTTGAAAAAGATGAAAAGCCGAGAGCAAGATGATGAGAATGAAATGATTTTGTGTTTTTTGATTTGTTTGGCTTAGCTTGGTTGCTTTTTGTTTTGTTTTTGGTTAATTACCTTAATAACCTTATATTTGTGTGGTTATAAACCAACCACACCTCCTCATTCCCTATGTCATGCTTACATCACATTGCTATGTCATCCTCCCTTCCTTGTCCTCTTCTCATTGGTTGGGTGACATCACTTCCTCTAATCCCTTTGCTTAACTTCCTAATTGTTTGCCTAATGACCGCTGATCTGTTATACGGTTCGCTTAACTTTCGTTTTCGTTTATCGTTTGAGGGATCATACCCGGGATCTTATTACTTAGGTTCCCTTAACCTTTCTCAATATATTATATTCCTTTTATGATCCTCTCCTATAATCCTTTAATTTAAATCCTTTTTATCCTATTACCTTATACTCAATTCTCTCCGTATCTAGTGGATTTCCGGGAAAAATCAAAGTGTTCGGATTTGGATTCTGACGATCTTTACGTACACTTATATCCCATATAAAGTACTAATAAAATCTCAGAATATCCATATCAGAACCCCTACATAGTGTGGCATGAAAAGTTTTCTCATTCAGCAAAAACACTATTCATAAGGGTTTCAAAAATTTTCCAAAAATTGGGGTTATTACAGTCTCCCCTCCTTAAAAGGATTCCGTCCCGGAATCAGATAGAAATGAATAGGGATACTTTCTTAGTATTGCACTTTCTAACTCTCAAGTCAATTTTCCCACATTGTGGTTCTACCATCAAACTCTGACTAGTTTGATAACCCTTCTCCTAAGCACTTGTCCCTTTTCGATCTATAACCCTTTCTGGTTGCTCCATATAGGTTACGTCGGGTTGCATATCTATGCGCTCATATGCCTCTATTTATCTGGCATCTGAATTACACTTCCTTAACATTGATACATGAAACACGTTACGACCTGCTACATGTTCGGGGTTAGGGCTAGCTCATATGCTAACTTCCCAAACGTCTTAATATATCCAAGGGTCCAACAAATTGTAGACTTAGCTTTCCTTTCTTTCCGAACCTCATCAATCCTTTTTCAAGGGTTTCCAAGGGGATACCTATAACATTACTAGGCCCCCTATTTCATACTCTTTATCCTTTCGTGTCAAATCAACATACTTATCATGTCCATCTTGGGCTACTACCAGCCGTCCTCTGATTAGATCTATCATATCCTTAGTCCTTTGGACTACTGCGGGTCCGAGCATCTTACGCTCTACAACTTCATCCTAACATAAGGGAGATCGACATTATCTTCCCTCAAGAATCTCATAAGGCGACATCTCGATAATGACATATGATCTATTGTCGTAAGATAACTCAATCCGAATTAAGTGATCATTCCAAATTCTTTCAAGTCTATTGCACAGACTCTCATTATAGCTTTTATCATTAGAACTTTTGCTTCTCAATACCCATTCTTTTCCAGTTCGTAATCGCTACTACCTTCCGTTCCTAATATTATACTGGTTATACTTTTGCTCGTTAGCGTTCTATAACCTTTTAATAACCACGTCAACCTTAGTATCACGAATGTGTTCCCATTCCGCATACTACCACCACTTTATTACTCCTTTTTCAGTTGTTTCTATTTTCCAAAATTTGATCAATCAAATAGAAGTAAAGGAATTTGTTGAGAGATCACTATGATCATGAACACTTGTTATATCGCATAGTTAGTACAGAAGGTGGCCAGCCTTTAGTACTTGACAAGCAATTAAACAATAGCTGGTATCCTACTCGGCTTCTATCACATAGATAGATAGTCATTCGGCAATACCTCCCCTTCTGGAAGGGTTGTTCTTCTCAGCTTACACGAAATGAAAAGAAGAGAAAAGAACGAACTGAAGAGAATTGTATATATGAAAAAAAATATACTGCCACAAAATATCTGGCTTGGAACCTACCTCTGAACTATAGAGGTTTATCATAGAAGAACAAAACATATATGTATTTATATCAGCATCGAGCATTATAGCCTCGTATTTCACGTGCCTAAATATTTTCGCTATCCCGTCCATCATTCTATGGACCCATGCTCTTCCTCGAGCTTATACACAATTACCTTTGAAACTTCCTCGACATCGAAAATCGAATCTGGGATCTCATTCTAGACATCATCGTTACTTGAATTCTATGCTTGCACCGCAACCTTCCTCGTATAATAATACGACTCTCTATTGATAAGAAAGAATAATAATTCACTATGTAGATACTCTACTTAATTAGTCTATTAATGATAACTTATACACTACCACGACCCGATTAGTGGTACTCAATCTCAACACCCATTCCAATACAACTCTCATGGTTGTAATCAGCTCACTACTCGCAGAATTATTGCTGCCTTACTATGGTCCACCACTGACCCACTGTAGTCATTCATTTTCCATGAAATCTTAATAACTAACCATACGGAGTCCATACATCTCATATCTAATTCTCCTAAGGAGTTAACATAACCACCAATCACAATTCATGAAGAACACTCCAAACTCTGACGTACCTTCATGACATGAAGCAGATAAAAGTGCAGAAGAGTTTCAATCAAAGCAACGATAGCAGGTTAATACCATTTTTAATCATATTCCTTAAATAGAAGACTTAACTCAAAGGTTCGTCTAGTCCTTTTGGAAACATGGTCCTGTCTTATCTCAAGATAGTATCTTCTGAGATAGATAGCCTGCTCATGGCGATTACACGAATTAAACCTTTACCAACTACTATTAGGGTTGGGTATTGCACAGTCATCAGAAGGAATGTCAATCTTCCAAACCATAATACAACCTTCACAGCTTTAACCATCATCACTGTATTCCTCTCGCACGAGCGCCTATAATTATTCTCTTACATTTAAAGCGTCGGCCACCTCTTTGGCCTTTCCTGATAGTAAAATTTCCTTACAGTCAATGTCATTTTAACCACCTCCAAATAGATTTTCTACCTTATTTCCGATCACTGCTTGAGTGAAAATGCTTTCCTTAAAATCTGATGAGTAAAAAAAAAATCACCATTTTTCCATAAGTTATTGCCTCAGTCTTTAGAGGTTAATCATTGTCGCGACTGACTCTCGATCGTACTTAGAACATCTTCTATCTTAAGTCCTAATTGCCCTGAACAATTTCGACCATTACTGGTTCGATCCATACCTTCTCGTGGTTTAACACGTGCCTCACTTGGCATCAATATAATTACGTCATATTTCCTTTATCAACATTTTTATTCTTGAGAATTTCGAATATTACCTTTTTCCTTATAAAACCTCTAAGGTTATCCTTCAATCGTTCCTCCTGTATTCCCTAGATACAGGGCATATCAAAATACCATTCACTATTACTAGAACCATTGTCTATATACTTCTGAAAAATTTCTCCACTGATCCTTAAAGGTTATTATTACCTTAATGCTTTCCAATTCATACTGTCAAAACTCATACTATCCCTATCAAGGGTGAAATGCCAACCTTTATGCATTCCCCTAGGATTCGTTTTAAGTTACCGATGTTCTATCCTTAATTCCACCTTTAAAAAGGTACAAGCATCCTTCCATGGATAAATAAAGTCATATATCCCTGATATGGGTATCTTATTCAATTATTCCCACCTCGATAGTAAATGCCTAATTTCACAATAACATCTGTATACAAAATGAGGTTAATCAAAATGGCCTCCAAAAGATAACAACGGTTATCCGCTTTTCTTTCCTGATTTGGTAATGATAACATGGATGTTCTGGAAGATATTGGTCATGTTCAACGTGAACTTCTTCTTAATAATTCCTTATTTACTTTTGTTGTTTATCTCAACAGTCACCTCAATGTTGGGATATCTTTCATACCTGACGTCTTCCTTTCTGGGTATCAAGCCACCGGTCTTATATTTCCCATTCTTGAAGGTCACTTCCTTCATCCAATTTTCTTAATTTCTTACTTTCTTGTCTCCTCAGTCTATCCGCGTCTCATTATTTATCCTTCGAATTACCTCAAGGTTTCCTCGAATCCTCCCAACTTAAAGGGGGTACAATATATGCATCTCTTATGCCTTCAACCGTCAACTTTAACTCCTGGTGAATCACCCTCATCCTGACGATCATATACTTTTCTATTTCTATTAATATGAGTCTTTAGGGTTTCCTCATACCCAACTCCCTTATCATTCCTCAAACTCTGTTGCCTTTATATTCCTTTCCACCTCAATTCCTTTTTATTTTCCTTTCTCTTATAATTTTCATGAACCAACACAACATAAGCATTGATTTCAAATATCCCGTCATTCTGGATTCGCGTCTTCAGAACGAATCTTGATAACTTTTACCACTTAGATTCATAATTCATCATACTCGTCTGCCTTTGTTCTGGCTCTAAAGCTTTTACACTATTCCATAACCTTGGGAATTACTTTCCCGAAAACAATTGGCTGAACTTTAATCAGTTTATTATAATCTCTTGCTCCGTGCCTTCCTTGGCCTTTCACCAGCGGGTGGTCTCTCTCTTGGGAGGGTAAGTGACAAAACAGTCTTTTGTGGTTCGTCAATCATTTAGAATCTCAAATGATTCATCTATTTCCTTTAGCCAGGCTCTTGCCTCGACTGGGTCAGCTTGTTCCTTGGAACTCTGAGAGCTTAGCGACTTAAAGGTCATGAAAGAATTTCCTACCGCATTGTTTCCTCAAGGTGGTGGTTAGGGATAATAGTCTAAGTTCTTTTTAGGCAGGTCCATGAATTTCCGTATAGGAGTACCGTCTCGGGTCTCCTTATCTCGCTCGACTTTTGTTTTCTCCGTCTAAATATTTCTTCCTACTCCCCATACTTGGGGTTATCTTATACGTTAAAATCCTCATTTTCCACTTCATTATGTTATGGGTTCCTTCTATCTTAATGGCGTCCTCCCTGACTATCACATTCAGGGTTTGCCCTTAATCTTATTCCTTGAACTATGACTCTCATCTAAGTTCTCATCCTTAAGCTTTTGAACTTTTGGAATCCAAATTCTATAGGAATACCTCATTATTCCCTTATCATATTTCTCGGTATTAATCTCATATTTATTTGTTGGCTCTCTGCCTTCATTCATCACCTTTCTCTGGCACCGTATGCTCTTTTCCAATAATTCGGTCTCTATTGCAATCTCAAACAGCTTTTCGGTACCGGCTCCGGTTACCTTCACTTCTATTTCCATTTTCTCAAAATCTCTTATAAACTATCCCAAAGACATTATCATCTTGGGTCTCTCCTTTTTACTAAGGGCATCAGCCACCACATTGGCTTTCCCCGAATGATAAAGAATCTCCCAATCATTATTCTTGATTAGCTCTAACTGCCTCCTCTGGCATATGTTGAGCTCTTTCTACGTGAAAATGTACTAGAGCACTTATGGCTTAGGTAATTCTCGCACTTCTCTCCATACAAGTAGTGCCTCCAATCTTTAGGGTAAAACTATTGCCACGAGCCTAAGCTCATGGGCGGGGATATCGAACTTCATATTACCTTAATTGTCTTGACATGTACGCGATTATCTTGTTGTGCTGTATAAGAAGCACCCTAATTCCTTATGCGAAGCGTCTCTACACTTCACAAAATCTCCTTTTCCATCCGGCAATGCCAGCATAAGGGCCATCACCAACCTCTGCTTCAGTTCTTGAAAGCTGTTCTCGCATTTCTCTGTCCATTCGAACTTCTCAGTCTTACGAGTAAGCCGCGTTAAAGGGGCTACTATCTTTACAACTTGAACGAACCTCCGGTAGTGACCGGCCAATCCTACCTCTGGTAGTCGACCTAACCATGGTCATCAATTCATCAGTGGTCCTTTATCCAATCTTATCAGGATCCTCCATGGGATCCTCCTCAACAACTATCCCTTCTAGGATAACATCCTCAACCGCTACATCCTCAATATCAACATCATCCGGTCCTGCATTAGGACACTCTATCGGATCCATAATCCGATCTCCAATTAGTAATAAAACATCATCGCGCTGTTGCTCCTCAACCTCAGGGTTCGGAGTCCCGCTACCATATACGATAACGAACTACGCTCCTATCACGATATTTATAAGGGTTCCCATAAGGGTTTTAACTGTCAGTGCTACGTTAGGTAGCCCGACTATGAACTTGGCAAGAGTTCTTATTATCTTAGTGAACTTATTATCTTAACGTCCCATCCTCTCTGAGATTTATAACGCTTGGCTCTGATACCATTTCTGTAACACCCCCAGATCCGGGGTCGGGGATCCGGGTTGTCACGGTCTTTCTTTCCACAATATCACTTCACTTAATTAATAATAAATAACCTCATGCTGTGACCCCACCCTAACACACACCACAACCCGTTATAGTCTCAGAGATGAAATTGAAATAAGTACAAGTCTTTGAATCCACAATTTAAAAGTTATTACAACCCAAAATGATTACTTGATAAATTTACAGTTAATTGCCATTATCTGCCACAAGTTATAATTATACATAATTGATTCTCAAAAGTAGATGGTCTGATCTACAATAGATCTACCTCTGCAGCTATAGCAGCTACAACATCAACGGGAAGACGCGGGACGCTTCCCACGCGCTTGCGCTGGGTCTGCTGGAGTCTGGCCATCTTTCCTAACTATTGTTGTGTGATGAAGAAATAAAGCAAGGGTGAGCAGCAAGCCCACCAAAATAATATGTATAATGATTTACAATATATGAGCCTACTCATAATACTCATGAAAGTCTTGGTCAAAAGAAATGAACCAAGTTTGATATCTTAATGCGATGAAGTCGCAAAATATTCAGTATATATACATATATACTTTTCAAAATATTGGAAGTCCTCTTCCATGCATAATATACACAAAGTCCCAGTGTATAACTGTATAAAAAATATCGTTGCAAGGTGATCTCATATATCTAACCTTGTCTCAACGTTTTTTTCTGAAAATCTTTGTCATTCATAAGACAATTATTAATTAGATATAAGTTTAAAAGATGAGGTTACCAAATACCCCAATATACTTATATCTTTCCCAATACTACTTGAACTACCACCGTTCAAGTTATAATCAGTTTCAAAAGTTCATCACATAGATGAGACTACAAGACAAGATTTGAATAGATTCAATCTTTGAAATATTATTGAATCAAAAAGTTATGAGATACTTTATTTAGTTCCGATATATATATATCCACATATATATATCTCTAAAACATTTCCTGGAACCTCTGTTATGTAAAGTATGAACAGAGTTGCAATATCCAATAAATTTGGAAGGAAAAGAAAACCTTTGGCATAAACCAGATATCTTGCTGATCAGGCAAAGATACCCATAAGTAACCTTTTCTACTAGTAGATGGACGAATTCCCCACTGGTCATCACCCTGGCCGCATTAGGACCTATGCTGGACTGCCACTCAGCCACTTATGCATTTGATGGACTCCCACTGAGCCACTTACACTATCATGGACGCCCACTGAGCCCATGTTGCTTATGCCGACTCAATAGATGGACTTACTTCCCGAACGTTGGGTAAGTAATCAATTCATTTACCAAAACTGCAACCTTGTTGCGAATATAAAATACACCACAGAGCCGGATTCCCCAGGTTTTGAACGAGTATTTAAATCCCCTTTAAAAGGAAGATCTTAAATATAAAAATGAGTTTTGGGATCCGCTCTAACTTTTAAAAATCATTTTGAAGACTCGAAAACACTTTAAAGAGTGTCTGGAGTAAAGCTGATTTAATGAAGTAAATCAGTCCCCAGAATATTTAGAAAATGACTGAATATTATTATTTAAATAATATTCCCATAAAGAATAATCTTTTATAAAAATAATTGAAGTAGAAGTTTTAAAACTTATACTTGAAACGAGTATTAAATAACCAAAGATATACTTATATGAAAGTATTATCTTTATTTGAATAATCGAAAATAAGTTTGATTATTAACACCTTATTCTTTAATAAAATAAAGAATATATTTCAGCAAATAATCGGAGTCATAGATCCTCAAATGAATATTCAAATAATATTCATTAAATAATATAAACTGAGTCATAAGCCTTCGAATGAATATTCAAATAATATTCAATAAATAATATAAAAGAGTCATAAGCCCTCGAATGAATATTCAAATAATATTCAGATAAATAAATAAAAGGAGTCATACGCCTTCGAATAATATTCAAAATAATATTCATTAATAAAGTAAAAGGAGTCATAAGTCCTCGAATAATATTCAAAATAATATTCATTAATAAAGTAAAAGGAGTCATAAGTCCTCGAATAATATTCAAAATATTATTCATTAATAAAGTAAAAGGAGTCATAAGTCCTCGAATGAATATTCAAAATAATATTCAATAATAAAATAAAGTTAAAGTTATCGAATAAACCTTATTCGATTAATAGTTTTAAAAACTATATCCATATATATATATATATATAAATAAATATATATATATATATATAATATACTCGGGAACATCGACTCCCGGTTTAGAAATATGTTCACCTTTTATCCCCTATACTAAGGGTATACGCAACTACTTGCTTATTTCTAGCATAGGTATTATGCAACTATAAGCATTGAAATCAACAGATAGATAACCAGATTACGAAACAGACATGCATATATACCATATTAGCATGCTCCAATATATCGCAAAATTTGCTAATAACAATCATGCAATATCACAAGATAATGCATATACATATATTTACATCACAGCAACAGTATAACGGGTAGAAAACTTGCCTGAGCGACTGGGGTTACGAATGGCTCGGGACGAGTCTGGTAACCTATAAACAACAAGTAAGTTGGAATTAAACCAAAGTCACTTGTAAATCTATACTTTAACTAACTTAGACTCTAACGCTTGTTTTGCGCTCACTGATTCGCTTAAGTCACTCGGGTACCCTCGGCTCCACCATTTTTAATAATTTAACCTTTACGAGTTTTAAAGCGATTCCTTCGCGAATGTCTTACCAACTGCCTAACACACTTACCATAAATGTTTCATACATTAATTAACCCTTTTTGGTCTTTAACCTACATTTCAAAGTAAGGCGAGGGAAAAAGTTTCGTTCGCGAAACGCCGTTACTTGAAACGGTCGTTTCTCCTAAACCGTGCATCGGAATCGAACGAACTACATATCAAAACGAAGCTCGTAACATGAGCTATCTAAACATGGCAGTGGTCATAATCTAGCAGGGGGTCCTCGGGTCCTAATGTTATGCACAAAACAGTCTAAAGAAAATCGGACGTTACGACGGCTATGTTTACGCGATTACTAATATTTATACCACTCCAATTCTTTACCAATTCACTACAAACCACCCAACCATCATCAATACCTCAAACACAACTTATATCAAGGCAAAGTCAGTCCATAATCTCAAGGTTTTCCAACTTATTCAACCACAAACATGATCTACTAACCATAACTTAAGATTCATTAACCATTAACCAAGATTCATATCCAAAATCACCACAAATCCAACCAAACTATCTAACATACATGGATCTTGCTATACATACATGGATATTTCTATATATACATTAATCCATCCATGAACTCATCAAAACTCAAAGTTCAAACTATAAGTTAAAGGTGAAAGTTGTTTATACCTCCTTGAAGCTTCCTAACACAACCCAAGAGCTTTGAATGCCTAAAAGAACCTTGATTCTTGCTTGTATAACCTTAATCTTTCATAAAAATTCAAGAAAACTAAAGTTATTTCTTGAAGGTTACTATTCACCATCTTCTTCCTTGATTTATTGGAAGAGATTGTGAAGGAATTAGGAGCTTAAACTTATAGCATAACCATATCTATGTACAAGGAAGCTTAGATAATTACCTTGTGATTTAACAATGCTTGGAACTTGATTTTTGAAATTCTTGCCCTTGAAAAAGATGAAAAGCCGAGAGCAAGATGATGAGAATGAAATGATTTTGTGTTTTTTGATTTGTTTGGCTTAGCTTGGTTGCTTTTTGTTTTGTTTTTGGTTAATTACCTTAATAACCTTATATTTGTGTGGTTATAAACCAACCACACCTCCTCCTTCCCTATGTCATGCTTACATCACATTGCTATGTCATCCTCCCTTCCTTGTCCTCTTCTCATTGGTTGGGTGACATCACTTCCTCTAATCCCTTTGCTTAACTTCCTAATTGTTTGCCTAATGACCGCTGATCTGTTATACGGTTCGCTTAACTTTCGTTTTCGTTTATCGTTTGAGGGATCATACCCGGGATCTTATTACTTAGGTTCCCTTAACCTTTCTCAATATATTATATTCCTTTTATGATCCTCTCCTATAATCCTTTAATTTAAATCCTTTTTATCCTATTACCTTATACTCAATTCTCTCCGTATCTAGTGGATTTCCGGGAAAAATCAAAGTGTTCGGATTTGGATTCTGACGATCTTTACATACACTTATATCCCATATAAAGTACTAATAAAATCTCAGAATATCCATATCAGAACCCCTACATAGTGTGACATGAAAAGTTTTCTCATTCAGCAAAAACACTATTCATAAGGGTTTCAAAAATTTTCCAAAAATTGGGGTTATTACAGTTTTAATCAAAATATTCATCAAGAAATAGATTAACAGGCTGCACTAATAACATTCACAATCACATAATATGAGATAAACACAGACTAAATCTTGCAATTAAAGAAAATTTCATTAATATATCAAACGAGTACATTTTATGAAATTTATAGATTACATGCAAAAATTACAGGATAGTCCTATTCTAAGATGGTTATCATCAATAGCCTTGGTCTAAGAAGCCTGACAAAGCTGATGGTGAAGAGATACGGATGGATGACATTTAATTCTTCTTCCTACTTTCAACAAAGATAACATCAAGACGAATGATTTTCTCCTGCTGTTTAAGAATACGGAGATGAACTTCTCTTTGGAAAGACAATAGATCATTTTTAATGTTGTCTGGAAGTTGAATCCAGATGTCGTATGGAATATTGTTGATAGGATATGAAGTCGGAATTCATTTCTAAAAATGGTCACAGTGTCTGTGCCATAGCAGTAAAACCAACTAAAATATGCCAATGTTTGACAGAAATGAAAAGATGTGATTTTACTGAAGGATGAGCAGTCATTTAAATAGCCAATGGAATACCAAGGGACTCGAGACTATTTAACGATTAAGAGTAGAAATAATGATTCCTCGTCTCCCTAGACCGATGTATAATAATAACAGTCCGTAAAAAGTTAAAGCAGGAGTTAATGGGCACGAGAAATAAACAATAATTACGGTGCACATGCAGTTTTTCAAGACAAACACGTTTACCACTAACCCTTAATGATTATGACTATTTTTATCTCACCTAAATATTATGATTAAATATGACTGTTTTAGTTTTTACCACAAATAAGTCAAGTAAAGAATAATGCCACGTAAGCATCAAGAATTCCATCAGGATTTAATATCAGAACTTTAACTTATATCAAATTTTAACAGTCATCAGAATATGGCTTCTGTACTCAAAAAGTGAATATCTTTTTCTGTAATTCTTCATACAAATACTGACTTGATTCCTCAGAGTTTAATAATCAGAACTTGTCCTCAGAATTTATGCAAATGACACTTAACTATTTTTCAAAAACAACTTAATCACCACAGTAATTTTCATCATTCATATGGAGTGAAAGTGTGTGCATTCAGCAGAATATCAGATAAAGATTAAAGTCTGATAAACTTCAGTACATCTTAGAAATAAGGCATAACTAAGAAAAGTGCTTAAAATCTGTCATCAATCATGAAGTCTACTATAGAACAAATTTATGCAAGAGTCCACCTCAACTGTTTGTGCTCATTTTATGCATCTTTTGAAATTCCTTTTTACAGTGGCTTCTCAGTGTAAGTGAGTCACGACTGCTTATCAGAATTTATGCTATTATCATAGTATTTCTCCAGTAATCAGAGAATGTGAAAAGTCATTAAGAAAATTTATTAGCTTTTCTGATGCATATTACTTAATATCAGCAATGCACTTGGGTCTTCCCTTCCATATATTTACTCTAGATCTCAAAGGAGTACCTGACTTTTATTTTATTTTCTTTTCTTTTGATAAGTGAGGCTTATCAGCATTTAGTTCATCCTTAAGATTTACTGACATCAGAATCTAACAGATAAGAAGTAAGAATCTAGTTTGTGACTTAGTAATCAGATAATCTGTAAAAACTGATCATAAAGTCTGATGCATGAGAACAAAAACTAAGCAGATTTAGAGAAAGAACCTTAAATCATTCCAAGTTCATTTACCAGTCTTGTAAATGTAGCTTCATATAGTGGTTTTGTGAAGATATTTGCTAGTTGTTGATCTTTTGGAATAAAATGCAATTCCACTGTACCTTCCATCACATGTTCCCTTATGAAATGGTACCTAATGCTGATGTGCTTTGTCATTGAGTGTTGAACTGGATCACCTGTCATAGCAATAGCACTTTGATTATCACAGTAAATAGGGATTTTAGAAAATTCTAACCCATAATCCAGTAACTGATTCTTCATACAAAGAATCTGTGTACAACAGCTTCCTGCATCAATATATTCTGCTTCTGCAGTTGATGTGGAAATTGACTTCTGTTTCTTGCTAAACCAAGAAACCAATCTTCCTCCAAGAAATTGGCAGCTTCCACTAGTGCTTTTCCTGTCTATTTTGCATCCTACAAATCTGCATCTGAGTAACCTATTAGCTTAAAAGCTGATTCTCTAAGATACCACAATCCCAGATCAGTTGTACCCGTAAGGTACTTGAAAATTCTTTTCACAGCTTTTAAGTGAGGTTCTCTTGGATCAGCCTGAAATCTTGCACAAAGACAGGTAACATACATGATATCAGGCCTACTTGCAGTTAAATAGAGTAAAGAGCCAATCATACCTCCGTAGTTAGTAATAACTACTGATGAACCAGTATCTTTATCTAACTTGGTTGTCGTGGCCATGGGAGTTGTAACGCCCCCAAATCCGGGGTCAGAGGATTTGGTCGTCACTATGAAATCTCAATCCAAAATAACCTGTTAAATTAATAAACAAATGCCAGCGGAAGATATTTATCCTTTATGACCCCAAACTAATCTAGAGGATTAAACCCGGGTTTCAATCCGGTTGAAACCGGGTCGCGAAGAACGACTCCGGGTCGGGCTTGAACACCGCCCAGAATCCGGCGGGTTTGCCTGACGCAGGCGAGCCGCGATTCCGGCCAAAACAACCGATTGAACCCGTTTTTCACCCTAATCAACAACAGCAATGAGCCAGCAATTCGTTTAACACCACAGAACCAACAAATACCCATTCATAACTCGATTCCGTCAAGAACAACCATGGAATCCAGCGACACCAAGCTCCAAGTCCGGCCAACTTCGTTTTACATGATTCTGAAATCAAACAATACACTTTTATACATAAATCGACTCTAAGAAACCTACTGAAGCTATTGATACCATCAAAACAATCCAACAATCAGCCTATAGGAAACCCCTAATTCGGGGGAATAAACCCTAAATTACGAATTTACAAATCACTAGTCATTTGAATGATTTGATGGCATAAACAGAAAGAGCATGAAAATATGAACATTTTGGTTACCCATACTTTGAATTCTGAAATCTGCATGAAATTGAACTCTATTTTTGAGTAATATATGAAATTGACCAGAAAAACATGCTCTACAACATGGAATCATCAAAACACTCAAATAATCACGTCTGCAAAAATTCATATTTTATTCACTATATAATTCTAATTAAAAATAATTAAATAAGAAAATACCTTGAATTCTGCACTGAAATGATTGGTTGAATCAGAAAGGAATTTTCGAGAGCTTCGTTTTGATATGCTGCACGCCCGAATCGGAGTTCGTTAACGCCTTCGTTTGTGCGATTGATTCTCAGGAACGTATCGGTTTTCTAGGGTTTTCTCTGTATTTACGGTATTCTTTTACGGGTTGCAAATGAATAAATGAAATAAATGAAATAAGAAATAGGCTATTTATATTTACGGAATATTGGTTCGTTCTGGATCATTTTGGATCGTTAAATTAGTTGCTTAGCCGCTAAGTAACTATAAAATGATCCAAAATAGATTACTTAGCCGCTAAGTAACTATAAAAATGATACAATTCAATACCAGAATTGGATAATTATCAAAACCGAGCTTTTCATAAAATACCATATACAAAAATAATGTAAAAATATCCCGTCTCTCGAGAATACGGGTTTTATTGATTTATCGAAATGGTTATCGTATCGAAAATCTTGTGACGGGCCACACACGGGTCAAACCGTAATCCGGATCGAAAAAGTCAAAATACGGAAAATGTTCAGAATTACCAGATTAGGTTAGGAAGGAGTTTTCGGAAGAGTTTTGGGTTGTAAAAACGTAAAAACGGTTGAAGTTGGAAGATTCCCGGCTTTATAAAATAGTTTTGTAATTACTCAAAAAATAATTAATAAATACATAAATCATTATAAAATCATATAACAGTCCAAAAATTACCAGAAAAATATCACAATTATCTATATTTTATTCTGGACATATAAAAATTTAAAGATTCAAATAATATCACATATAAACACCCAAACATCAATTCCATTTATCAGATAATTCACCAAAATTCACATAAAATCACATAAATAATTCCAAATAATTATAATAATAATATTTGAAAATATGGGATATTACAATCTACCCCCCTTATAAGGATTCCGTCCTCGGAATCAGCAGAAGAAAGCACTAAGGGTCTTTTGGCCAACTTTCCAATCTTGCATACGCAACTCTTCTCAAAATTTTCAAATAAACTTGGATTCCTTGTAAAACATAATGATCACGGATGCTTCATTCCGCACCACGGTTCCATCCACATCTTTTGACCAATTCCTCAATAGAATTACTTTTACTGATTGCGAGAAAGAAGAATAGAGAGAAAGATAGAGAAAAAAGTAAAGAAATAGATCGACTTCGTTGTACGCATTGACATTTTAATCGCATTGCATTCCACTGTCGCTCTTGGTAATCCCATCACATAACTCTGCTTTGAATTGACCAGGATAACTCAGCTTAACTTGATTGGCATACCTTTGAATGTTTAGGATAATAAATCATGAAATTTCAAAGAGAAAAGAATTTGATACCATAACGGGACCAAATTCTAAATTTGAGAAAAAGTATTATTGAATTAAAAGAATAACTGAGAAATCAATATAGTCAAACGAACTTGGTATTGCGTGCCCAAATTAAGACACTACTAAAGGTTGTTAACCTTCATGTATTCATAATACACACAAGTGATGGCGTCCCATCCAACTCCTATCACACAGACAGGTATACCTTGTGTCCCCTATAGTTAGGGTTGTTCATCTCAGTCAGAATAAAAGAATATCAAAGGAATTCAAAATCAAATGAATAAAACTGAAAAGATTTCAAAGCTGATATTTCTGAAGGAAATGAAGTCCAGAGAATAAAATTCTGGCAATTGGGTGTTGGGGAATATATCTTCTAACTAATATTTCTTTTTGAAAGATTTCAAAAGAATTTAAAAAAGAGAAGGTATTGCCAAAGTCTTAATATTATCTCCAATTTGAACTCTCCAGTTGACTTGCCATCTGATTCTAGACGCTTCTTCATGTTCCCAGAAATATTGATAATCTTCATTGTCGTCAAATTGTAGTAGCCTCAAAAGATTCCACAATAGAAGTTTGTAGCTTCCGGAGTTCCATCTAGCTGGACACAACCATCTCGAACGAATGCGCCTATCTTAACTTACTCGTTGGTACTATATCCAATAGTCCAACAGGAACTCGATATGAGCTCAAATGTCCTCACATAGCTATACACACTCCTACATACTCTCGTTTCTAGTTTACTATAACCTCGGCTCTGATACCAACCTGTAACGCCCCCAAATCCAGGGTCAGAGGATTTGGTCGTCACTATAAAATCTCAATCCAAAATAACCTGTTAAATTAATAAACAAATGCCAGCGGAAGATATTTATCATTTATGACCCCAAACTAATCTAAGATCTTTTAAGGTTACAGTTCTAGAAACAAGATATCCAAATTCCATAAATAATTTTTCACTTTCTTTTAAAACTCTTTTCAATAAATTCCAACTCAAAACTAAACCCACTAGTATAAATTCGAAATGAAGTATACTAGGCCCAACTATAAAATATACAACTATAATATAATATAATATAATATAAACAACTTTACACAATAAAATTTATATTAGCCCACAAACCCTGGACCGACCACCTTCCAAGAGCTTTTTCTTTGCTTCCTCGAATTTCACAGCTAAACAACGCAAGCTAATCCTCACTGGAGGTTAAATTTGAAAACAGGCAAGTATGAGCGAAAGAAATGCTCAGCAAGATCATTATGACATATATAGGGTCTTTTGATATAAAACTGACATTTGCATTATAGCAGAACATTTAAAATCATAACTGCTAAGTCATAAAATTTTAGTTGAGGAACCCCAGAATTGATTCCTTAATTGTATTCAAAACCATTTTGATATTTTTGAGCGAAATGCTTCAGTAATACTTTGAATCTTGACGAGGATAAAACTCGTAAAACATTGTTTACGGAAATATCGTAAACCACAATAACATGAAACAAGGATTATGGATTGAATCATAAACTTTACTCAAAACCGAACTCTTGATATTAATACTTATTTTGCTGTCATATCAAATTAGATATCAATACGAACTTTGATGCTCACAACATTCCATATTGAAGTCAACACCAATCATCTATACTAATACCACCTTTGATATTTAACAACAACGTAAGTATCAGCATCAAACAGAAACTGAATCCAAAACTGCATTTCATCATTAATCCAAAAACAGAAGCAGTTGATAAATCATTTATTCTATGATTATCAAAAACAATATGATAATTTAGATTGGAATCCTCGAACGATGGTGTGTTGCCGCCGGTGATCAGCCGCGGAGCAACACCGGTATGACGAAGCATATCCAACTAAATAAAGGGGTACCCAAGGCACATATCGGCCTAGCAAGGTGTTATATCCTGTATAACACATAGCTCACGCTGGACCGCCGCCACAGCCTCTTACACAACCATCCAATCTTAAAAACATTTTATTGAAAGGGGTCATAATACTCGACACCCTTATAAACTTTTATTCCCCCATTTACTTGGGCATAAAAACCAAACCAATGTCATCTTTCTCAAAATCCAAAACATTTATAAAACCAGTAATTTGGTAAGTAAAATCACTTAACTATTCTGAACATAGAATAGCAGAAGAGTGCTTGCATAAACAGAATCATTTAATTCAGCATCCGTAAAACATTTATCTATTACGAACTGAATAGGGAAAACAATACTTGCATGATAAGATTTAAAATAAATATCACTTGAACAATAAGTGATGATAGGGGTACTTACCTTTGGGCTTTTAGCAGTTAGTCACACTCGTAATGACGCATCTATTCTGACATTCTGTCTCAAAACGTCTCCGTCTTTATTTTCAATACTTTACTGATATGTTGCTCCTTCGATTGCTAGAAGCCAGATACCCAATACCAATCCTTCTCATTCTTTATCCAACGTTTTGTCCCGATCACTCGAGAGATCCGCATCTATAATTAAAATATAGAACTTTAATCGTCTAATCGATAATCACTCGACGAACTGCGCGTCAAAACCTTATTGTCCACCCATACGATAGCCCACACATAAATATAACAGATAAACACAGGACCCCTGATCCACATACACACATAATTCACATAGCTCATAAGCACATAACTCATATATCACATAACTCGTATCACATACGACTCGGTTCATCAAAAGGTTCGACTCGGTACGTTTAAAATTGAAATTTGGTCAAAAATATAATTTATCGATCAAAACTTGACTCAGAATAACTTGTAAAACAAGCGACCTTTCAAAACAAAAGGATTTGGGTCTCGAAAGTATTTTTATTGAAAGCGGAATATTTTTCTAAGTCTAGAGGCATTCGTTTCGTATTAAACGGACGAACGGTTCATTTATTATAAATTTTTGAACATTTTTCGGAATTAAAACGGGTCTCCGAATCATTTAATAATTAAATAATAGGGCTGGAACACCAGAAAATAATTTTATAAGAATTATCCAGCCTGGAAGATAATTTAAAATAATATTTTAAAGCTCCAAACTATTTTGTGGAATTTTTAAATCAAGAATAAATAATTAAATCTAATTAAATAATCAATTAAAATTAATTAATAACTAATTAAATTAATTAATCAATTAATATTTAAATTAATTGACTAATAAATAATTAATTATCAACTAAAATTAATTAATTAAATAATTTGGATTTATTAAAATAATTTTCAAAATAAAAATAATAATTTTTAAAATTAAAAATGAATTTTCAGAATTTAAAACAGAATTTTTTTGAATTAATAAAATAAAGAATTTTCAGAAACAGGTTTCAGAACATAAATCTGGAATTTAGAGGATCAAACCCGGGTTTCAATCGGGTTGAAACCGGGTCGCGAAGAACGACTCCGGGTCGGGCTTGAACACCGCCTAGAATCCGGCGGGTTTGCCTGACGCCGGCGAGCCGCGATTCTGGCCAGAACAACAGATTGAACCCGTTTTTCTGCCTAATCAACAACAGCAACGAGCCAGCAATTCTTTAACACCACAGAACCAACAAATACCCATTCATAACTCGATTCCGTCAAGAACAGCCATGGAATCCGGCGACACCAAGCTCCAAGTCCGGCCAACTTCGTTTTACATGATTCCGAAATCAAACAATACACTTTTATACATAAATCGACTCTAAGAAACCTACTGAAGCTATTGATACCATCAAAACAATCCAACAATCAGCCTATAGGAAACCCCTAATTCGGGGGAATAAACCCCAAATTACGAATTTATAAATCACTAGTCGTTTGAATGATTTGATGGCATAAACATAAAGAGCATGAAAATATGAACATTTTGGTTACTCGTACTTTGAATTCTGAAATCTGCATCACCCTCAAATTTGGGTTTGATTCACAGAACTCTTCAAGAACACCAAGAACACATATTCAAATAATTTTCAGAAAATCAAACCTTAATTACTACATGATATTGAACTCTATTTTTGAAGTATAATATATGAAATTGACCAGAAAAACATGCTCTACAACATGGAATCATTAAAACACTCAAATAATCACGTCTGCAAAAATTCATATTTTATTAACTAAATAATTCGATTTAAAAATAATTAACTAAGAAAATACCTTGATTTCTGCACTGAAATGATTGGTTGAATCAGAAAGGACTTTTCGAGAGCTTCGTTTTGATATGCTGCATGCCCGAATCGGAGTTCGTTAACGCCTTCGTTTGTGTGATTGATTCTCAGGAACGTATCGGTTTTCAAGGGTTTTTCTCTGTATTTACGGTATTTTTTTACGGGCTGCAAATGAATAAACGAAATAAATGAAATAAGAAATAGGCTATTTATATTTACGGAATATTGGTTCGATCTGGATCATTTTGGATCGTTAAATTAGTTGCTTAGCCGCTAAGTAACTATAAAATGATCCAAAAATAAATTACTTAGCCGCTAAGTAACTATAAAAACGATACAATTCAATACCAGAATTGGATAATTATCAAAACTGAGCTTTTCATAAAATACCATATACGAAAATAATGTAAAAATATCCCGTCTCTCGAGAATACGGGGTTTATTGATTTATCGAAATGGTTATCGTATCGAAAATCTTGCGCCGGGCCGCGCACGTGTCAAACCGTAATCCGGATCGAAAACTTCAAAACACGGAAAATGTCCGGAATTACCAGATTAGGTTGGGAAGGAGTTTTTAGAAGAGTTTTGGGTTGTAAAAACGTAAAAACAGTTGAAGTTGGAAGATTTCCGGCTTTATAAAATAGGTTTGTAATTACTCAGAAAAATAATTAATAAATACATAAATCATTATAAAATCATATAACAGTCCAAAAATTACTAGAAAAATATCACAATTTTCTATATTTTATTCTGGACATATAAAAATTCAAATATTCAAATAATATCACATATAAACACCCAAACATCAATTCCAATTATCAGATAATTCACCAAAATTCACACAAAATCACATAAATAATTCCAAATAATTATAATAATAATATTTGAAAATATGGGATATTACAGGAGTGGATGCAGTTGAACAATTTTGCATTCCAAATTTCTTCAGTAAATTTCTGGTGTACTTGGATTGACAGTTAAAAGTTCCTTCTTCATTTTTATTGACTTGAAGGCCCAGAAAATAACTAAGTTCTCCCATCATACTCATTTGATATCTTGACTGCATTAGCTTTGCAAACCTCTCACAGAGTTTGGCATTTGTAGAACCAAATATGATATCATCAACATATATCTGTACCAAAAGTAAGTCCTCTCCATGGTTGAGGTAGAACAGTGTTTTATCAATTGTACCTCTGTGAAATCCACTTTCCAGAAGGAATTGAGCTAAAATCTCATACCATGCTCTAGGAGCTTGCTTAAGGCCATAAAGTGTTTTGTCAAGCCCGTAGACATGATTTGGAAATTTTGAATCTACAAAGCCTAGAGGTTGTTCAACATACACATCTTCTTCCAATTCTTCATTAAGAAAATCACTTTTTACATCCATTTGAAAGACTTTAAACTTTTTGTGAGCAGCATAAGCAAAAAAATATTCTTATGGCTTCCAATCTAGCAACTAGTACAAATGTTTCATCATAATCAATACCCTCCTGTTGAGAGTAGCCTTTAGCAACCAGCCTTTCTTTATTCCTTGTAATTATGCCATCACTGTCAGTTTTATTTCTGAACACCCATTTTGTGCCAACTACTGATCTGTTCTTTGGTCTTGGCACTAGGGTCCAGACTTTATTTCTTTCAAATTAATTTAACTCTTCCTGCATTGCTTACACCCAATCAGCATCTTGAAGAGCTTCTTCCACTTTCTTTGGTTTAGTCTGAGATAGAAAAGAATGATAGAGACATTCATTTGATGTTGCAGTTCTAGTTCTTACACCTGCTTCTGGATCTCCAATTATTAAGTCAGGTGTATGTGATTTGGTCCAATTCCTTGCAGATTGAAGTTGACTTCTAGAACTGGATCCTCCCCTATGATCCATGCTATCTCCATCAGCATTTTCTGATGCTCCCCCTGTAGTTATGCTCTCTGAGACTTCAGAATTTGACTTGGATCCTTCAGGATTTGAAGTATCAGAGTTTCCAGAATTATCAGAATTTGGCTTATCAGAACTAGATGAATCAGAATTTGAAGAGCCAGTGACAGATTCTGATGCTTCCTGAGAGTTTTGAGATGTGTTAGGATCTTCAGCTTGCTCCCCCTGGATAGGTGCATTTTCCTTTGGAGTTGTTACCACAGATTCAATGACATCAGTACTTACAGGATCAGAGTTTAAGTCATCAGAATTTATAGAATCAGAATTTAAGTCTTCATTTTCAAATCTCAGCTGATCGTGATCATTAAAATCTTCAAGTCCAATAATCTTCTTATCATCAAAAGATACATTGATAGATTCCATGACAACCCTTGTTCTTAAATTATAGACTCTGAAACCTTTTGTGGAAAGTGGATATCCAACAAAAATTCATTCATCAGCTTTTAGATCAAATTTTGAGAGCTGTTCAGGATAAGTCTTAAGAACAAAACACTTACATCCAAATACATGAAAGTATTTCAGATTTGGCTTCTTTTTCTTCACCATCTCATATGGTGTTTTTCCATGCTTGTTTATGAGTGTAGCATTCTGTGTAAAACAAGCAGTCTGCATAGCTTTAGCCCAAAAGTAGGTTGGCAGCTTTGCTTCATCAAGCATAGTTCGTGCAGCTTCAATGAGAGTCTTGTTCTTTATTTCTATAACTCCATTTTGCTGTGGAGTTCCAGGTTCAGAAAATTCCTGTTTGATTCCATGCTCTTTTCAGAACTCTTCCATAATTGAATTCTTGAACTCAGTACCATTATCACTTCTTATAATTTTAACAGAATCTTTGACCAACTTATCCAGCTGTCTGACATGATCAGTTAGAGTGGATGCAGTAGGTGATAAGGCTCAAGAATTGATCACTCGGTTTTGCTCTTGAAAGAAGATTTTCTTTGTTTTGCCTTTTGACCTGAATCACAAAGGCCATCAGGAGCAAATACTGATTTTGGCAATCCTCTCACAAGATCTTTCTTTACAAGCTCATTTATGTTGTTGAAATTTAAATGAGAGAGTCTTTTATGCCAATTACAGCTTTCTTCAATTGATACTCTACTCAACAGATAGATTGCAGAACCATCAGAACTTGTTGAAAGTATGGCTTCATAAATGTTACCATGCCTGTAACCTTTCATAACCACTTTGCCTGTAGAATTGCTTACAACTTCACAGTGTTCTTCAAAGAAATCCACATGATAACCTCTGTCACAGATTTGGCTCACACTTAGCAGATTGTGTTTGAGTTCTGAGACAAGAGCTACTGTTTCAATGATGACATTCCCAAGATTAATATTGCCATATCCCATAGTTTTTCCCATGTTGCCATCTCCATAAGAAACTCTTGGGCCAGCTTTCTCCACAAAGTCTGAGAGCGGGGCTTTATTTCCAGTCATCTGTCCTGAACATCCACTATCAAGTACTAGGATGTTTTTCCTGTTGCCCTGCAATCACAAAGACCATTAATGGTTAGTTTTAAGGACCCATACTTGCTTGGATCCTTTGTCCTTTTTAAGTTTCTTAGCATTTGCATCAGATTTAATATCAGAGTTTATGCTAACATCCTATTTATCAGAACTTATATCAGACTTTACACTAGAAGGAATTATAGCAACTTTCTTCAAAGAAGGTTTTATTTGATAATAATCATAGTACAAACTATGATATTCCTTACAAGTATAAATGGAATGCCATAAACTACCACAATGAAAACAAGGATTTTGTGGCTTAAATCTAACAGACTGACTCTTAACTCCTGACTTAGGAGGTAAAGAGTTTATATTCTTATTCTTCCTGCAAAAAGAAGCAAGATGGTTACAGTTTCCACAATTATAACATTTCTTTCTAGGAGCATTAGGAACAGGCATATAATTATTACTTTTATTCACACCTTCCTTTCCATTCCTATTTTTCCTAGTTGCCTTTACCTTGTTGACATTCCTTATTTCTTTCAGGTTATGCTTAAGCTGCTTCTTTGTCATTAAGCCTTTGTTGACTCCAGCTGGTTTATCCTGTTCTAATTTGTCAGAAGTTGACTTCTCCTTAACTTCTGTCACAGACTCTTTCATCTTTTCAGAATCATACTTTACAGTTTTAGCTACAAACTTAACAGGATTTACCCTTGGCTTAGCAGTTTGTCTAACAACAATTGGCTCAATTTGATCAGTTCCTTTTTCACTTTTATCATCTCCATAACCTAAGCACTCTTTCCAGTTTCCACTACTTAATAAATTCTGAGTTGTTCTGCCAGAGTTAGTCCAGATCCTGATAATCTCTTTTTCTTTTTCTAACTCAGTTTTTAGAGATTGATTCAATTTTAGCACTTCATCTCTAACATAAAAAGCATCATCTCTTTCTTTCTAAGTTTGATGGAACATAACTAACTCCTTTTCTAATTAGTCATTCCTTTTCTTATAAGCAAGATTTTCAGAAGTTAATCTTTCACATGTTAAAATTTTATCTTTGTAGCTAATAAACATGGTTTTAAGATATAATCTCAACTCAGTAATATCATCAGTATGAAAAGCATAAGTTGTTTGAGGTACCTTCAATTCAGCAGTTTCAGGGCTGCCATCAGCATTTGCCATTAAAGCATAATTCACCTCATCTTCAGAATCTGAAGAGTCTGTCCAGCTTTTCTTCTTTGTGACAAGTGCCTTACCTTTGTTACTCTTTCCTTTTTTGCAGTCAGGAGATATGTGGCCTCTTTCACCACAACTATAGCATTTGACATTTAAGTTGTCTCCTCTGTCAGACTTTACACTTTTGCCTTCATACTTTCTGAACCCTTTCTTATCAGCAATTACACCTTTCCTGGAAAACTTCTTTCCCCTTATGAATTTCCAGTAGGCTATCTTTGTGATACCCTTCACCATAAGAGCACATAATTTCATCATCTCTTCATCAGCATCTATTTTAGGTAAACTTTCAGTTTCTGAATCATCATCATCAGAACTTGATGATTCTGAATCAGACTTTATGATGAGAGCCTTTCCTTTGCCTTTCTTTGAGACAGTCACTTTGGGGGATTCCTCCTCAGCTTTAAGAGCAACTATCCTTGACTTTCTCCCATGCCTCTTGCTCATTTGATCCATCTCAAGTTCATAAGTCTTGAGCATACCATAAATTTTATCAAGAGTAGTTTCATCAAGAACATGGTTGTCTCTTATAGTAGTAGACTTCAAATCCCAACTTTCAGGAAGAGCTAAAAGGAATTTTAGATTTGAATCTTCAAGATCATATTCCTTGTCCACCAGTGACAGATCATTCAAGAGTTTGACAAACATGTCATATAAGTCAGTTAATGACTCCTCACCTTTTGAGTCAAAGTGCTCATACTCTTGATTGAGTATAGTCCTCCTGTTCTTCTTGATTGCATCAGTTCCCTGGCATCTTGTCTCCAAAGCATCACATATCTCCTTTGCGGTCTTGCAATGAATTACCATGTTTGACATGACATTATCAATGGCACTATGCAGCAAATGCCTTACCTTTGCATCCTTGGCAATGGATGAGATATCTTCAGCTGTACTCATTTTTATCCTTTGGTATGGTCTTTGCTGGCTGATATGCAACTACAACAGAGAGCTTGGTTGGCTTATGTGGTCCTTCATTAATTCTGTCAATGTATTTTGGATCTGTAGCTTCCAGAAATATAGTCATCTTCACTTTCCATATGGGATACTCAGAAGGTCTCAGTATGGGAACCCTAATAGTCTCATATCGACTGTGGATTTGAGTGTTATTAGTTTCTTCAGTTTTGGTGGGCTTGGTTGGATTTTCTGCTTCTTCAGACATGATTGTTTGGATCTTTACTGTATGTGTTAACAGATAAGCTCTGATACCAATTGTTAGGTCACACAACACTGTAGAAGGGGGTTGAATACAGTGTTTAATACAATCAAATCGATTTCGAACACAAGTAACAGTAAACAGATATATTCAATATAATAAACTCTGTTACAATGGAATTGTTCTCTCTCAGTGATGAACAAATATCACGAGAGCTGCTAGGTTACAATGTATGATCTTCTCGATAATGATAACACATATAGTGTAAATCTATGTCTGTGTTTATATAGTACACAGTTACAAGATAACTTCTAATTGATATGGAATATAATTCTGTCTCCTAAAATATATCAATCAGATATCTTATACAATTCTTTCAGTCCTCTAACTCTTTCCATGCATATCTTCTTTTGTATTAGTCTCGATCTTCTTTCCTGTAAATCAGCTTCCTTCCTTAACTGTAAGTCCTCCCGTACTTAAGTTCTGATATCTATCTTCTGAAATTTAAGTTCTGATATCCTTAGGTCCTGACTTCCAGTAAATATTGATTCCAGTAAGTACTGATATTTCTTGTTTGTTAAGATCTGAAAACTAATCATGAAACATATTGCATTTGAACTTAAATATTTTTGACATCATCAAATCTATTAACTTGTATATTTTTGCACAATTTACAAGTTGGGAGAGATTGTTAGATATATTTGAGATGTCATGTCTAATATGTTTCATGATTAGTTTTCAGATCTTAACAAACAGGAAATATCAGTACTTAAGGATATCAGAACTTAAATATCATAAGATAGATATCAGAACTTAAGTACGGGAGGACTTACAGTTAAGGAAGGAATAGGGATGGCAATCGGGTCGGTCGAAACGGGTTTAGCAAAAACCAAACCCGAACCCGATTATTTTTGTCAAACCCGAACCCGGAAAAACCCGAACCACTAAACCCGAACCCGAACCCATCGGGTTCGGTTCGGGTTCGGTTCGGATTCGGGTTTGTAGATCACTATCAAATTGCACCTTAATTTGCACAAACGCTAGTGAAAAATTAGTAGGCTCTGGTTTGAGCAAAGTGCTCATAAATATGACGATATTGAAATTTTTGGGATTGAATTAGAGGGTTCAGAAAAGAAAATGGATAATATACCTCTATGAATAAAATTGTTGGTGAAATAATACAACAATTTTGACCTTTAGTATAATTGGAGTGAAAATGCTGCTAAAAACATATTTAAACAACTTTAATGCAATAGTTTGTATAAAGTATAATTTTTTAGTACTAATATTAGTAATATATTATATTATATATTATATTATTACTTATAAAATAAAAATATTATTTATATATTAACACCGGTTTCGGATCGGGTTCGGGTCGGAACGGAACGGGTTTCGGGTTTTCAGGTCGGGTTCGAAACGGTATGTCTTAAAACCAAACCCGACCCGAAAATGGTTCGGGTTTAAAAATCAAACCCGAACCCGAATCCAAACCCGAAATATTCGGGTTCGGTAAAACCCGATCGGATCGGTACGGATCGGGTATTCATCGGTTCGGTATAAATTGTCATCCCTAGGAAGGAAGCTGATATACAGGAAAGAAGATCGAGACTAATACAAAAGAAGATATGCATGGAAAGAGTTAGAGGACTGAAAGAATTGTATAAAAATATCTGATTGATATATTTTAGGAGACAAAATTATATTTTATATCAATTAGAAGTTATCTTGTAATTGTGTAATATATAAACACAGACATAGGTTTACACTATATGTGTTATCATTATCGAGAAGATCATACATTGTAACCTAGCAGCTCTCTTGATATTTGTTCATCAGTGAGAGAGAACAGTTCCATTGTAACAAAGCTTATTATATTGAATATATCTGTTTACTGTTACTTGTGTTCGAAATCGATTTGATTGTATTAAACATTGTATTCAACCCTCTTCTACAGTGTTGTGTGACCTAATAGTATATATATCAGATAAGTTCACAACTCCTACACCATTTGTTTATGCTGCAGACCGATGTTGAGGTTTGTGATACTGGATACACACCTAGTTATGCAATACCGTCCTCCAAAAAGATAAAATTGGTTGGTTGCAATGTTATTTCACTGCAAATTTTTTTCCTAACATGCATTTTTATTCGGTGTTTGGCATCTTAATAAAAAGACCTTGAACCTTATTTTTAATTTTTGGTTTCGGAAGTGAATCTCAGTCCAGCTACCAGCAATGTAGCCTTTTCGTCACATTTTGCATCTGCTGAATTATCTATCTATGATATTATCAGATGGACTCTTCAATATTATTCTTATTTTTATTTAATGTTGTTTATTTTAGACGTTAGTTTTGTGTTTTGTTCTTAAAAAATAATATGTGATTTGTTCTTAAGAACAATTTGTGGTTTTGTTAAGATGAATTAAAATTTCTTTGTTTGTTATTATGCTTGCAAACATAATTGCTTTACGTTCAGAGTGCATAGATTGTTTTTTTTGTATTGTTTCAATGATAATAGTTATTCTTGACAAAAAAAATGATAATGGCTATGCGCTATGTTCTTTATTATGCAAACTACAATAACTTTAGTAAGTGTGTTTTTTTATTTAAAGCTTTTAAATTGAACATGTTCTATGTGCAACTGTCTGAAATATATTTATATTCAGGAGTCAAGTTTTATGGAGATCACGTTTTTGTTGGAGACTACGGAGACCACTATGTTCTGTAACTAAAATCTTGCATAAAAATATTGCAAAATTTATTATTTTGCGAATTATGTTCTACAAAAATAATTATTTTATTCAAAATCTTGAATATCATACATGTACTGCAGGTAGAACATTACAAACTATTTTATTCTACGAAACATGTTTATTTTGCAACATTTGTTCAAATTGCAGAACATACATATTATACTTACTAAACTTAAATGATCTTACCTGTAAAAAAAACTTAAATGATCTTAAACAATTTTAATAATTTAGTCATATTCGTAAAACATACTTAACAAAATAATATATTTGATAGTATTTTGATTGCAGAACATATGTGGTATCCGAGGTCTGTGCTAAAAAATGTGTTCTCCATATAAAACTCTCTTATATTCAGTACATTTATGATTGGGAGTAATCCTATATTTGATTATTTATTCTACTGATATCTCTGTAGTTTATAATAAAAGTTTACAAGTTTTAATAGAAGGCATTATAAATGATATGAAATTTATGAATGATATGTCAAATAGCTCAACAAAATTGAAAATTTAGGCATGAGATCAAGATAGAAAGATCATCAAGAAAGTAAAGTATTAAACTCTATAAACTCAATTGCATCTGATTGTTACACATGCTGATCTCGACAGAGTTCATAGGGATTGTTACGTGCAACATATTCAATCAATGGCATTTGTCTGCAATTCAACTATATTCTCACCCATCAAATCAAGACATTAATATCATCAAATGAAAGATTCATATAGATGTATTCAACAGGTATACATAAATTTTCAATAATAGAAAATAAAACTATTTTAATTATAGAAGAAATAAAAATAATCTAACCTCCATTGAAAGAAAAAAATCAGGTTTCGCGAAATAAATATTCCATTTCTTGATATTTTTAGTTTATTATTTTATTTTTAAAGAAATAAGTAAGTAATTTCGATTATAAATTTGTCAATATTTAAATATAAATTCTACTACTAATACAAACTATAAAAAAATAGTTAAATTTGTTTAATATGAAATTTATGACGTAACAAAATTTTATCGGCATAAAACATTAAGTAAGAATTTTAGTGATAAAGATCTTACTTTGATTCGTGATTTATGCTTGAATTTAACAATAAAGTTTTTTTATATATAAAAGTACAAGTATTTAGACTAATTAAACAAAAAAAACACTAAAAAACCAAGTATTAAATTTTTTTATTAAAGAATACCATTTAATTAATTTAACTATATGACAAGAAATTCCCTGTACGATGCCCGAGATATCTTACTAGCTAGTATGATTAAACAAATAACAGTTGCGATTATATATATATAACTAGCCTAAAACCCGTGCGATGATGCATGGTTGTTTTAAATAATTGTTAATTTTTTTATTTTTTATTAATTATATTTGTTAAATTGTTAAAAGAGTTAGTATGTCTAAATAAGTAAAGTCGAATATATATTTGAAATGAGAGGTATTTTATAAAAAAAAATATTGATTACTGATATATATTCTTTTACTACAATATTTATAAATATGTGTACAAATGATAACTATGTTATAATTAAAAGCTAAATTTTAGCTTAAATCAATAGTTCCAATTATCCTTATACCATCTTCAAGTCATCTTCTATATCTGCCCAAACATCATTTTCACGTCTAATGTGTGTGGTTATATATAATTTATGTTAGAGATTTTATAATATAAGATAATTATGTCAAAATAATAAATTAATTATGTGAAGGTAATCAAGTAGTTTATACCCCGTGCAATGTACATGTATTTTTTATATTTATTTTTTTTAGGTTAGGTATTCTAAGTTTTAATATTTGGTAGATAAATTTTATTTTCAATTACAATATATTTTATAATAAAAAATTTCATTAAAATTTATTTTCAAATAAGCACGCTCATACTTAAGTTAAATAAGATACATTATTTATACGAAATTAAAGATTGAAAATTAAAGTACTTATATATAATTAATATTATAATTAATATTAGGGAATTAATTATGTCATTAACAATAGGAAATCAATTATTTATTGAATTTGTTAAACACGTTAGGTTAATATTATATAATAATAATAATATAGAGAAGGGTACATTTGTAATTAAGGATTTATTTTGCGATGATTTGGAGTCTTGAAATTCTTCCTCATCTTTCCCAGAATGAATGGTCTTGTGATAGTTGTTCTTGTTCACAGGACATAAGTGGCCGCAATATGGATCAATTAAATTTATAAAAGAAATAGTAGTTTGATAGAATATATTAGTTAAACAATATTTATTTAGTAAATATTTTGTAATATGATCTGTTAACTTAATTGTAGCTAGATAGCTTAATTCTAGGCTAAGTATAAGCTTGTACGCTGGTATATATAACAGCTTTGTGATCATAATCAATCAAGGAATTATTTTCTAATATGATATCCGATTAGGGTTGTTCCTGTCATCTCCTTCTTCTGCAGCCAGCCCTGTATTCCTTCATCTTCTTCCTTCTTTTCTCTCTTTCTTCTTGTCAATCATCATGGCCGATGCACCTAAATTCCATCCGGCTTTGGCAATTACCAATGTGAAATCTCTTATCTCTATTACACTGGATATGGAATCCGGACAATACCACTCGTGGGCTGCATTATTTAAGGTCCAGGCTAGAGTACATGGGGTTCTTGAACACATTATATCGCCGACGGAGGCCAAAGAGAAGGAAGCTTATGAGCAAGCCAAGGCGGCAGACCTATCTCTTTGGAAACGACTCGACGCTGTTGTTCTTCAGTGGATTTATGCTACCATTTCTCCTGATATACTCAACTCCATTCTCATTGATGATGACTCGGCAGAACATATATGGGAAAGCGTCACCGATCTATTCCATGATAATAAGCACTCGAGAGCCATGTATCTCAATACTGAGTTCACCACCACAAGGCTTGATGATTTCTCTACAACTAGTGCGTATTGCAACCGTCTTAAAAGTCTAGCCGACCAATTAGCCAATGTTGGGGCTCCCATCAATGATCATGCTCTGGTCTTGAAGCTGCTTCAAGGTCTGAATGAATCATATAAAGACTTTGTTATGGTTATACAAAATAAGAAGAATCTTCCTTCTTTTGCCACAGTACGTTCCAAGCTTGCATTGGCGGAAAAGAATCTGCAGGAACGTGCTAAACATGAAGCTGATTCAACTACTTTCATTGCCCAGGATCAGCCGGCCAATGATCGCACTCAAGCTCCGCCCAATCGTGAATCTTCTCAGGGTATTAATTCTCGTAATTATGCTAACAATAATTACCGTGGAAATAATAACAGGAAGCATAACAAATCTGGTAGCCGGAACAACGGCAAAGGCAACCGTGGCCACAGCTCTGGTGGGTAGAACACGGGTAGTTACCGTGGACAGCAACACCACCAACAATGGAAGCCTCAATCTTGGCTTCCATAGGCACCATGGGCATGTCCTCATTACCCTTATCCATCTTCTACCAATTGGGCCAGACCTACTCTGCCACCTAGGCCACAATAACAGCAACCTGGAATTCTTAGCCCACAGCCTCGACATTCAGCCTACCATGCTGCTACACCAAGCCCAACTGATATTGAGGCAGCCATGTATACTCTCGGGATCACTCCGCTAGATGCAAATTGGTACATGAACATCGTGGCCACCTCCCACATGACTCCCAACCAGGGTAATCTCTCGTCTTATTTTAATTTAAGCCAAAATCGTGGTATTATTGTTGGTAATGGTCATTCAATTCCAATTCTTGGGTACGGTCACACAAAATTATCATCCCCTAACCCCTCATTGACCTTGAATAATGTCATTCATGCTTCTCAACTTGTGAAAAATTTAGTATCGGTTCGCAAATTTATAGCTGATAACTCATTTTTTGTAGAATTTGATCCTTTTGGTTTTTCTGTGAAGGATCTTCAGACAGGGATGCGCCTAATGAGGTGTGAGAGTCGGGGATACCTATATCCAATCACCACAAATAAAGTCAACTCACCATCTACTTTTGCTGCTCTAGCACCTTCTTTATGGAATGCTCGTTTGGGACACCCAGGCGCATCTGCTTTTGATTCTCTACGACATAATAATTTCATTAAGTGTACTAGACCTCGGAATAATCATATTTGTCCTTCTTGTCCTCTTGGAAAACATGTAAAATTGCCATTTGTATCTTCTAGTTCTCGCACTTTTATGCCTTTTGACATTATTCATAGTGATCTTTGGACTACTCCGGTTTTGAGCTCTATGGGCCATCGTTATTATATGTTGTTATTGGATGATTTCTCTAATTTTTTGTGGACATTTCCTTTATCGACAAAATCTCAAGTGTTTTCAATGTTTTCGTCATTTAGAGCCCTCATCTGCACTCAATTTGAACGGGAAGTTAAGAACATTCAATGTGATAATGGGAGGGAATTTGATAATAGACGCATCTGGGAGTTTTGTCAAACTAATGGGATTTCTTTTCGCCTGTCTTGTCCACATACGTTGTCACAAAATGGGAAAGCTGAAAGAAAAATTCGATCCATTAACAACATAATCCGAACCCTTCTAGCTCATCCTTCCCTACCTCCCTCATTTTGGCATCATGCTTTACAACTGGCAACATATCTTCTAAATATTCTTCCAAGTAAGAAGTTGGGTTATCAAACTCCACTTCAGTTTTTATATCAAAAAGATCCGTCTTATTCTCATTTACGGGTCTTTGGGTGTTTATGTTATCCACTCTTTCCCTCTACTACCATAAATAAGCTTTAACCCCGTTCTACTCCATGTGTATTTTTGGGATACCCTACTAATCATCGTGGGTATAAATGTTATGATTTATCATCTAATAAAATCATCATTATTCGTCATGTACTCTTTGATGAGACTCAATTTCCCTTTTCCAAGTTGCATACTCCTCAAAGTCATACATATGATTTTCTGGATGACGGTGTGTCACCGTATGTGATTCAACAATTGGCGTCTCAATCCGTCCAACCTGTGTCAACAGACTCCATCAGGTAGTCCACTATGGATCAGTCCCCACCTACTTCTTCCTCTGGGGTAACCACTCATTGTCCTAATGCAATGAACCCACAACTAAATTCCCAACCCATTCCACAGCAGCCCAATCCATCTACTACACTTAGGCCGGTTACACGTAGTCAACGGGGGATCTATAAACCAAAACGTCAATTTAATCTGCACACTACAGTTTCTAAATCTCCTCTACCCCGTAACCCTGCATCTGCCCTTCGTGACTTGAATTGGAAAATGGCTATGGATGATGAATATAATGCTCTTATTCAAAATAAAACATGAGAGTTGGTGCCCCGTCCACCTAATGTTAATGTGATTCGATCTATGTGGATTTTTAGCCATAAAGAGAATTTTGATGGTTCTTTTGAGAGGTATAAAGCCCGCCTTGTAGGTGATGGTGCCGGTCAACAGGTTGGCGTGGATTGTGGAGAGACTTTTAGTCCAGTGATTAAACCGTCAACCATTCGCACTGTTCTTAGTCTCGCTCTTTCGAGATCATGGTCCATTCATCAACTTGATGTGATAAACGCCTTCTTACATGGAGAACTTAAGGAGACTGTGTATATGCATCAGCTTATGGGCTTCAAAGACCCGGATCGTCCTTCACATGTTTGTTTATTGAAGAAATCTATTTATGGGCTCAGGCAATCCCCTCGAGATTGGTACCAGCGGTTTGCTGATTATTTATCCACTATTGGGTTCTCTCGTAGCACATCGAATCATTCTCTATTCATTTCTCATCACGGGAATGCTATGGCTTACGTTCTGGTGTATGTGGACGATATAATTTTGACAGCTTCTTCCGATGAGCTTCGTCAGTCTATCATCTCACTTCTTAGCTCGGAGTTTGCTATGAAAGACTTGGGGCCCTTGAATTACTTTTTGGGCATTGCGGTCACACGCCATGCAGGTGGGTTGTTTTTATCACAACACAAATATGCTGCTGAGATAATTGAACGAGCGGGCATGTCCTCATGTAAGCCATCACCCACTCCAGTTGACACTAAACCCAAGCTCAGTGCTCATTCTAGCACCTCGTATGAGGACCCAACCCATTATCGGAGTCTTGTCGGGGCTCTTCAGTACCACACATTCACGAGACCCGACATTACATATGCCGTGCAACAAGTGTATTTATTTATGCATGACCCCCGGGAGGAGCATATGCCTGCACTCAAACGTGTTATCCGCTACATTCAGGGTACACTTGATCATGGCTTACATCTCTATCCATCTACGACATTCACTCTCATTTCTTATACTGATGCAGATTGGGGTGGGTGTCCGGATACTAGACGGTCCACTTCGGGTTATTGTGTGTTTCTTAGTGATAACTTGGTATCATGGTCAGCCAAACGACAACCGACTTTATCCCGATCGAGTGCAGAGGCTGAATATCGAGGAGTTGCAAATGTGGTTTCTGAGTCCTGTTGGTTACGCAATCTTCTTTTGGAACTTCAGTGTCCGATTCAGAAAGCCACGTTGGTCTATTGTGATAATGTCAGTGCGATTTATTTATCTAGAAATCCTGTTCAACATCAACGCACTAAACATATTGAGATGGATATTCACTTTGTTGAGAAAAAAGTTGCTAAGGGACAAGTTAGGGTTCTACATGTTCCGTCACGATACCAGATCGCTGATATATTTACAAAGGGTCTTCCTTTAGTTTTATTTGAAGATTTTCGAGACAGTCTAAGCGTACGCCAACCTCCCGTTTCGACTGCGGGGGTGTGATAGAATATATTAGTCAAACAATATTTATTTAGTAAATATTTTGTAATATGTTCTGTTAACTTAATTGTAGCTAGATAGCTTAATTCTAGGCTAAGTATAAGCTTGTATGCTGGTATATATAACAGCTTTGTGATCATAATCAATCAAGGAATTATTTTCCAATATAGTCGATTAAACTAATAAAAGTAGCAGGCGAATTTAATAATAATTAGTTTAATATTTTATTACGTAGTGAGGGTAATTAAGTAATTTTACCAAGTATTGACCGACTGACTACCAAATTTTTAATGTTTCGTGTATTATAATATAGTATAGATTTAATTGTACCAGATGCACGGACTGATTATAACATTTGTAATTTTATTATTTTATTAATATATATTAATAAATTATAAAATTAATATTTTTATGTTATTGAGATTATTAAAGTTAAAATATTTACTTATTTTTTTTGTATGTATCATATTATTGAAGGATTCAAAATTTTGATAGTTAAAGTCTTAAAATGTCCTCCTACTTTGCTTCGCTGGCGGGTACATAGCCTGTAGGAAAGTGGAGTTTTAGATGATATGGTATTGTTTTTTTAAGTATTATTTTTCTAATTTTTTAATGATTTATTAGTTATATTTTGAAAAGTGTTAGCATACTTTTGAGGAAGATGTTCATCAACTGACCAAATGAAACCATATTTCTCTTATAATAGTATTACTAGCCTATGCACATATTATTTTTTAACACTCGAATAATTTTAATAGTATATTTTATCTTAAAATTATTAATATATTAATATAAATTTTCAATAGTTGAAAAATAAATTGAAGAATATAATAAGTTATAACAATATATATTTTATGATAGTTTGAGTTTTGACTGATAATTAATAATATAATATATATTATGTTAGTCACGGGACTCAAACCTTGAAACTGTAGAAATCATTAAAAATAAAGAATATAAAAGTTTAAATATAATACGTTGTTGACGGGATTCGAACCTTGAACCCTGAACCTATGAGTGCAGTTTAAATATTAATATATTATTATTATTATATCCAACGGTTCTCATCTATATATTTTTAGATCTGACGGTTATTTTTACCGTACCAAACAACTGTACCGAACAACCGACTAACTACCAAATAGAGGGTGTTTTGCTTATAATAGTATAGTATAGATACGCTACAGAGTATTCCGACTCAATGTATGCCTCTCTCAGCAAAAACAATTTTCGTTCATCTTGGAGACTAAAAATATATATAATTAATTAAAAAAATGCCATATAGACAAGCTATACATCCATTAGTCCTCCCAAATTTCTGCACGCTTGCACGTCGTTGTCACAGGACTCACTACTAAAAACCTACTCAATTGGCCATTTATATCATTAACATATTTGCATCGCAAAATTAATAAATAAATTTGAAAAAAATAAGATTAAATAATATATATTAAAATTAATATCATAAATTCCAAAAACTTATTTATTTTATTTCATAATTTACCTTTTATAATAAAAAGTAAATATAATAATAAAAATAATAATAATATGATAATAAATATTAAAATTACCATCCATCGCATAGGTTATATGCTATTTTAAGCGTAATAGGCTATTTTAAGCATAATAAATTATGATTGGTTGTTTGGTTAATACCTTCATAAAAAATAGTTAACAAGGATTTCAAAAACATTATTAACATTAAAAATAATAAAAAATATTTATCTTTGACTCTTCTAAAATTAATTCAAATTATATTTCTCTCCGTGTCGGACATAATCAATTAATTCTTAATAGTTAATACACATTAGATGAACACAAATACTATATTTAAAAATTAAATTAAATATACATGAAATTAAAAAAAACACAAAATTTGCATTCTCTTATGGTCTTACATAGCCCACATGAAATAGGATTCCTTATGTTGAAATAGAATTCTTTATGTTTAAGAAACACCGATAACTAAAAAATGGATGTTTTCGAAGTAAATAAAAATTTGAATTTATAAAATAAATAGAATTCTTTTTCTGTTAGGTGCTTAGGGGGATCTGAGACTGTGTGATGGAGAGCTACCCCATTTATTGATTAGGATTTCAGACTTTATCAGTATCTAAATTTAATTATTTATTTAGAGATTTTAACATTTATATTATTGATTTAGACAGCTTGGAGATTTAATATTATTTTGAAAATTTTAGACTGCTTAATTATTGTTTAGAAATATAGTAGTGCTCTGTTTGCAGGTTTATGAATTATAGCTAACATCTCCTTCTAATTTTTTTAGATGGGGTGTTACATTATTGTTATTGAATCCGGTTATTAGACAATGTAGATATATACCTAAACATCAATCTACATGTAGACTCGAGGTTTTTGAATTTGGTTTTGTCCCTGAAAGTAATGATTATGTCATTGTAAAAGTTGGATCTCCTGAATTTGACATCGAGGTCTACAAGATGAGCACGGATTCTTGGAAAACTATTAATTGCAACTTGTTTGATGGATCTCAGTTAATTCCAACTGTATTTCGGGTTCAAAGTCCCGTCTTTGTGAATGGATCTTTTCATTGGGCAGTCAAAAGAAAACCAAACTCAACCAACAATGCTACCTCTAACTATATTGTGTACTATAGACTTAAAGACGAGGAGGTGGGATTGATGAAGGTGTTTGATAATGATAGTGCCATTCTTGATGTAGTGGTGGATGAATGGAGATTTTCCACTCGATATAAACTTTCTGTGATAGATGAAAAATTAGCCATGATATTTTGGAATGGGGAACAAGGTAATATATCTGAAATATGGATAATGAATGATTATGGTGTTGGTAATAAGTGGTCTCGATGGTTTCAGATTAGTGAAACTTTCAGTGATTATATATTTCCCTTGGGTTATTGGACAAAAGGACTCGTGTTAATTGACGAGACATTTACTTTTAGAAATTCTCTTCAAAACAGAGAAGCCTTCTTTTATGACCTAGCTCCTTGAAGAGAATCCCGTTCATGGGAACGACTTGGAGCTTTTTGTGAGGTACGCATTTTATGATAATTTTTATTATATTACTTGTAATATATATCATTTTAAGTTTACACTACTAAAACTATAAAATTAAGTTAAAAGTTTGGTGCCATGTTCTCTTTTAGCTAGATGTTCAAAATTATAAAACCAAATAGAACAAATGATAGTACCTCCGATTATATATTTTACTATAAACACAAAGATGAGGAAGTAGGAGTTATGAAATTTGATAATGATAATGCTATTTTTGATGCAGTGGTGGATGATGATGACATAAACTGAGGTGAATGGATACTTTTATTGAGATGAAGATTAGCTATGATACGTAGGCGAGGCGAGCGAGGTAATTATTCAAAGTGCGGGTGATGAATAACTACAATATTTAAATTCCGGGACATGACGATTACAAATTGTTGAACTCTTCCATGATACATACTTCCCTCGGGTGAAGTTTTTTGCTTGGACATCTAATTTGAGGTGGGGATTTGATTAGGGGGAGGTGGTTCTCTTAAATTTTATTGAAACTACGTCATTGAAAAAAATCCCGATGATGTAGTGGGTAGATTATAATTGTGGAAACTAAGATTCATGTAAGATTGATAGTTCATGTAAGATGTTATTTTTTTGTTTGTTTATTATTAAAGGGATCAATTTTTGTATTTTTAACTAATTGGACCATGTCCTATCACATAAATTTTATTGAATTGAATTCATCAGAAATGCTATATGTCTTGTTCTAGTAATGTTTTAATTGTTTGTTGGATGAACATGTTCTAGAACTTCTAGTGGAGTTTTCTAGTGGAGTTTGTATGAGATAGATAGTGAGTAGTGACTGACTGACTGCAATAATTTTTGTTTGTTGGAAAGCTCATGGATAGTGATTATTTTATGGTTTAATAACCAAGTATTGTATTGTTCATTTGATTATTTTCGCTTGGTGTTGCGGTTGAATCATGTAAGGTTGTTTCTGTTCTGTTCTTCGAATAATTTTCTTGAATATCAAACTTGCATTTTTCTTTATAAATATACCGAAAACTTTAAATCTTAAATTTTCATCTATTCTACTTATTGTTCCGTTCCCGTTGCTGTTGCTGCAATTCTCTCTCAAGT
This sequence comes from Apium graveolens, assembly GCF_009905375.1. Classification (NCBI taxonomy): domain Eukaryota; kingdom Viridiplantae; phylum Streptophyta; class Magnoliopsida; order Apiales; family Apiaceae; genus Apium; species Apium graveolens. The sequence continues at coordinate 29,412,222 of NC_133653.1, forward strand.
TGAGTCACCGGAGTTTGTGATGCCACCCCCTAGATTTTGCATATACGGTTTTTTTGCTTGATAGAAAAATAAGCTCCGGAAGAAGTTTCCCATAAGAAAGATGCTGTTTTTTTTTGCCAAATTTAAAGCAGATTTCATTAACTCGAAAAAGACTCAATCAGGACAACCCCCAACTGATCATGTAACCAGGTTGAAAAATAAATAGAGCTAAATAATTAGTCATTTTGTTTCCGGATTGTTTAACAAATTGAATACAAATATTGTGAAAATTAAAAATGAAGGTAATGGTTTCTCGGGCAATTCAGCAAGTATCTCTTCTGAAAACAGTAGTTTCACAATTAACCCTCACGTTAATTTCATTGATAATGCAATGTTCAGAGGACTCAGTTGCAACAATTGAGCTTAGAGGCCTCATGTTATGAACAAATATTTTTTGTGAGAGGTGAGCACATCTGATTTTCACCACCGTTCCAAGCGCACCCCAGCTATCTACCTGTCGGACACCAACTATAAGCCTGCCGAAAGTGTTGTTGATACGAGATATTCAGATCTCCAAACACACTGTCCAATTTATTTTCAACACAACCACCACATTGCACAAAACGAGATACATCGCATAAAGCGAGACAATCAAACACACAAATAATAACTTAAACAAAACAATACGAAAAAAACCCAAAATTCATCTGAAAATGTCATCAATGAACATAAATATGTGTATAAACGGGCTTTTAAGGTTCAGTGGAAAGTGGAAACTCTGAATTCAATTAGGTAAGCATTTTTTTCTCATTAATTTATTTCTATTACATGATAAACAATCTGTACAATTAATATGTGAAGGTTGGCTGCTGTTTTAGTATACAATTAGATGTATATAATTGAATTATCAACCTTTTTTTCGATTAATCTAGCTCTGCGAGGAATAAGGGTCTTGTTGCAGATCTGATTGAACAAACCTTTCTGCTCTAGGTCTCTCATTTAATTGCTTTCTGTGAATATAATTATAAACTATTAGTTTTTGCTTGTGCATGAACTCTGGATTTTGTTGGACATCACATAAATCTCATTCTGCCCCTTGCCTTACAGTAATTTAATAAACCAAACAAATAGGCGCATATGTTGATGTGCATATGTTTATTTTGGACAAGGGTGAAGGTGTAGAAAAAACGTAATACATAAAATGATGCATAATTTGATGTTTTAGTTGCTTAAGAATGTTCTTACTGTTTGTAGCAAGACCGTCAAGAATGTTCCGATTAAGAAAGACCTGGTTGTTTGTAGTAAGACCACTAAAAAGTTTAACAAGGGAAGTGGTTTGTATAGCTTACCTAGGCGTCGTTTAGTCGGAGACATTTAGGTATGAGTTTCGTTCATTTCAAACCCTAAAAATTTTATTTCTCCAAACTCATGAGGAATCAACTTTAGTTCTAGTATTTCAACTCTATTTAAGCAACCAAATGTAAATGCTTAATACCAAATAAAGTAATGAACCAAAAAATTATTAAAATAATAAGTAAAACAATATTTTAAATTAATGACTTAAAAATAATTTAAATCAAACATATTCATTCTATCACTCGACCAAACACCTGATATCATAAATGATACCTCAGCTCCATACCACTTTAACTCGATTCCTGATTCCACCCCATAGCACTACTCGAACCAAATGCCCCCTTAATACTTTTGGATATTGTTCCCACTCCTTGTATCCTTATATACATCTATATAAAATTCCGTGAACAACTGTACCTTTAAATGAACCAGTATTGCTAGTGGGTACGTGTATTACAGCTTAGCTCTTTGGTGATTATCCTTTGGTTGGACGTTTTCCACTCATCCACATAACCATATTGAGTTCTTTATACTTTTTGGATGTTGTAATGTTTTGAACTTGAAACCATGTGTTTATGAAATTGTGTGTGTGATCTTATTGTGTGCTGTGTTAGAGTTTGTGTTTGTTAAATATGTTGACCTCTGAGCTTATTGTATATATGTTGTGTTTGAGTCCTATAATGTGTATGTGCGCACAACACTTTTTGATAGGGACCTTAGTGATTGACCTAGTTATAGAGATAAAATCCGGGGATTGTTGTTTACTAATTTATACAAAGTTTGTTCGACATTGGGGGCTAATATAGGAGAAATGGATATTATTGTTGTGTTTTGGGATAATTTGCCTTTAGGTAATTATGGATTATGTAAAGGATTTAATCCATGGTTTCTTTGAATTATAAATCAGTGGAGTGATTGATGTGATGTAGGAGAAATTGTGCATGATAGTTGCAAGAGATTGATTTATATAGATAGGCGGCAGTAGTGCCATGGAAAAATTTATAAGGAGGCTAAGGAGCCAAAGACTTCTAGTTAGGCTAAACAATGGTTCTGGGAAGATCCTCTTGGTTTTTACTTTCTCTATATTCTCGTAGTGATTCTTGTGGTAGTTGCGACTTGTTACTGTTCTGAAAGTACTTAATGTTTTGAGGTAATCTTTAGTAACAAGTCACCTGTTGTTACCGGACCTTCTGGGCTTGTTACTCCAGATTGTTCTGGGTTTCAGGTCCGACTTCTTTGGCATTTATTATTGATCAAAGTTTATAGAAACTATGATTGGCTTATTAATCTTTGGTTTTCTTTCGGCAAATTCTCCGATGCCTCACATGGTGTATGGCATCAAGTTCCTGAGATCCTTGGAGCATCCACAGCGCGGACCCAATTCATGTATTGGGCTGCGTGAAATGGTTTCCAAATGAAAAAAGAGACTCTCAACCGTTGGAGCAAACTCAAATAAAGTGGGCAGTCCCAGTTTGGAGGTCCCGTCCCACTTTAGTATTTTATTTACTTAAATGTTAAAGTTTGACAAAGCAACGTTGTAATTTTATGTTATCAAAGTCTACACAATTTAAGTTTAGTATAATGAAAATATTGAGAACCGTGAAATGGGTCGCATGACTGCAACGTTTTGGCCAGTTTGTTTTCTAATCCCACTTTTCCTTAGGTGGAATGTGGGTGGGGTCTAAAAAAAAATACCCTAGCGCTGTGGATCCTCTTACCCTTTCATGCGTGGAGTCCTGACTCCAGGTAGTTATTTTAAGTTTCAGTGGCATCTTTTGTCTATTGTGCTTTATTGGGTATAAAAGAAAAACCAAGATGTATAGTAACTTTTGTCACCTAAAAGAAGAATCGTCCCACACATCTAAAGTATTAGTAGGCATACTTCTGGTTCGTAGTAATCGAAATACGTAAATATGATCGCCAAAAGTTATCCCTCTACAGCTAAAATTGTTGTCCAGTTGTTTTGGTTACAGATTTTTATATAGCTTCAATCACCACACCAGTATCCGGTATAAATTAATACTCTTTGTTCATCTGAAAATTATGATTGTTAAACTATTTGGGAATGAAGTTTGTATTGTGTCAAATCTTGTTAACATAGGCAATACTAATTGATAATACAAGTAAAATATATGGTGAAATTTTTGTCATTAAATTTCCGAGTCTTGTCAGGAGCCCTCACTTGGTCACTTGTACAAATATTGGTGATATCTGGTTGGGCCAGGTAGGATATGATTAAGCATGTACACATATTTTAGCACGTATTACATAGAATCGTACTCTTTTCCGCTGGTTCCCCTTTCCATCATCACGCCTCTGCAATCTCTAACTTTCTCGGCAAAGCTCACTTTACACAATCAAACACTGCCCCTGCCGACCGCTTGCGTATTACATAGAACCGTGCGCTTTTCCACTGTTTCCCTTTCCCTTCATCACGCCTCTGCAACATTCAATTACTTTACATATAAAATCGAGGTTCATGTCCCCTACAAAGTTGGAATAGTTTAGTGAGTAGGTGTAAATTCTCATCATAGCTTTTAATCTCGGTTAACTTACTTCAGTTTTGTGCATTCTTGTGATGATTGCAGTGTTATTCGAATTGCAAGGTGTTGTATCAGATTTTAAAGCAAAGTTCATGAAGGAACGGAAGATGAGGTAGTCTTAGTTTCGATAAATGGGTTTCGAACAATGTTTTTATTCTTTAACCCAGTTTTAGAGCCTTCATATTGATAATTTATTGGATTTTCTGTTGCTGCAGTGCATTGAAAATGCTACATGTTTTGTGTGTTCTGATTGTAATGTACCTGGTTTTTCATTGCAGCCGGTGGGTTTAGGAAAGATCGCAAAGCTTATAAATGCAGGGAAGATGGACTCTTCAGAACTAATTACAATGAAAACACTCAAGGTAATTGCTATTTCTTATATAATTTTGTAGCTCCAGTTTTATACTTGTGGTACTTTGGTTGACAGTTGGATAGTAGATGCCATGATATTGTAGGAAGCAGGGTACAATAGGAAAGCAAATACGTGATGGGACGAGGTGCGGAGCATATACAGTGGCCCATCCATCTCGAGGTGATCGATAACTTTTTTGCAATTTTCTCTCTTGTTTCTTTTAGAATTGATAGTAAATATCTGTGTCATATTCCTGAGTACAGTTATTGCTCCTGATCTCCTGAATACAACTTAGGTCTATGCAGAAGAGTCCAAAAAAACGGAGAGCAAACTAGGAGGTTGAAATTAGTAGGAGTAAAGTTATTTGTGGCCATTTTTTACTTTAAAGTACTCCTGGATGTCATTTCCATCAGATAATATATTATTAACAAAATTCCTAGGAGTTTGATTATTTGATTCTACTGGCCTTCTCAACATAATCTTGCTATTAAGTATATCTTCACATGAGAGAATCGATCGCGTGACTGCTATGGTTATGCAGTACCAGAAGAGAAGGAGATAGATTGGATCAATGCATACACACGCCTCAATTATCAAATAATTCCCTGTTTTAATCCCAATTTTTTTTATTCTATGTCTATATCTATGTAGTGTGTGCGTATATATAATTGCAATGATATTGTACAATTAGTGATTAGTTTTTAATATCAAAGTAATCGACTGATGGTTATATATCAATTTAATCATCAAATTTATCGGGATATCATTTGAATCACTAAATTCGTAAGAAATATCAAATAAATATCTCAAAATATGTGTTCAAAAATTAAAAGTTATTTTATGAAATTCTAAACATTTTTCTTAAATTTTATTACAACCAAATGAAAAGTTATGAATTCATAGTATTTTAGATGATTTTGTGAGATTTTTAAAAATTTATATACTAATTATTTTTATTTAAATAAAAGAAATGACTACAAAATTAAAAATAAATAGTAGATAATTTTTAAAAAATCTTACTATATTATATAAAATACTAGAATTCATATATTTTCATTTGGTTGTAATATGATTTCAGAAAAATATATAGAACTACATAAAATAATTTTTAATTCTCGGACACATATTTCGAATTATATGTTTGATATTTATTATAATTTTAGTGATTCAAATGATACCCCATTAAATTTGATGATTAAACTGATATACGGCCTTCAGTTTTACAGTTAAGTGACCACTTTGATATTTAACCCGTTTTTGTAATACAAACAATACAATTTCACTTGTTTTTATCTCAATCTTTAATGGAAGTAGTACAGTAGTTTCATAGCTTGGATTTTTCAATTATAACATGTCAATGCAATACTATATTCAATTAATTTCCGCAATGCATATCAGTGCTATATTGTAGTCTTTGATCAATTGTTCGTCATCTCAATAATTTACATGATCTCCTGACTTCTTTATGATCTCCCTTTGCAAATCTCCGTTGCCTTTATTTATGCAATCTATCTCGGTGTTCTTTCTACTATCTCTCAGTTACGGTTTATTAATTGTGAAATCACAAGACAACCCTCACTGTCTAGCTTAATTAGTTAAGAAAATGCACAAATTTTTTTTTGATTATATACTCTGCATTTTACTCTTTATTTTTTTCCACTTTTTTTATAAGTTATTTGATATTTCCGTACCAACTGACATTATTAAATCTTCATCAAGGATAATGCAATCAATGATGTCGATGGAAAGCGTGTGATGCTAAAAGGGAGCCAATGACTTATCTTGAAATTATAAGTTTGTTTGTATGTCCTAAAATGGTACTATGAACTCACAACCTTTTGGGGATCAATTTTAGCATGAAGCATAGCCCTAATTGCATGCCTAAGGGGGATCCCAGATATCTGACAAATTTTGTTATTTAAAGACAAGGGGAATTGGTATTTACCCTCATGAATTTTATATTCTCTAGGACTAGACATATAAGCCATGCAGCTGATTGTATCCTTCCCAATATTTTTAACAAGCTTCATGATTTTTAGGCAGAGGTCATCATCACTCCATGTAAGTGCATTTTCATGTCTTGAAGTAATTCTAACCATGCATATCTCCTAATTCCTATTTACAACATATATATGCAAATGAGATGTATGTATGTATAAGTGCATGAATTCAACATATATATGCATTATCTTCAAGCAAAGTCAGAATTGCCCTACATCTGTCAATGTCAAGTGTGGAATTGAAGCTCTCCACAAAATTGCTTGTGTTGGAGTCATTTAATACATTTGGATCAAACTTATACTTACTCCAAGTTGCAGCATCCCTAGCTGAGCAAACCATTCCATCACCCTCTCACCTCCTTCAAGTGTAAGTCTCTTCATGACTTTCCTAAATGTGAACTGAGATGTGGCATTGTAAACCTTCCAAAACAAGATATACATTAAGGGTCCAGAAAACTGAGATGTTGTTGATAATCCTTTCCTTCTGGCTGTGGTCTTTGGTATTTTTTTAGCAAACAAGGACTGCTCATGAAGTGTCAAATTTTGGGCCTTTACTGCCAAAACATGGAAAAATTTAGGGTTTCTTCTACGCTTAAGTGCTTGAAAAGTTGTTATGGGAGATATAGGTGGTGGTGGTAGATTGGTTTGAAATGGTTTAAGTTTGGATTTAGGTACTTTTTTGGGTTTATTTTCCTTGCTGGTTTTTTTTTTGTTTTGGATGGGGTAGGTTCATCATCAGGCACTGAGGTATCTTCAAGATCATCAAGGGATGGAAGATCATCAAGATGACCCGAATCACCCACATTGGTCATATTTCCAGCCCTTTTTCTATAGTTCAACACTAACTTATAAGGGATTAGGTTTCATCATGGTTCCAACCCAAACTACAATCAACTTATCGGGGATTCTTTCATACATTAGGAGCAAATCTTTATCAGTTTTCAGTTTTCGATGGTCCATTTTCCACACATAAGTATTTTCCACACATAAGTAAAGACTGGAAAATGATAATTCAACTTCATTCCTAATCTTTTTGCTTCATCCTCATGATACTCAATGACAATATCAAGTAAATTAGATCTCTCTACATCTACATTAATATCCACCAACTTAAGATTTCTCTAATTAAATCTCAAAACCCTAGTATCGTCACCCATTCTGCAAATCAAACACACACTCACTATATGAATATGCATATGAACAAACACAAATGAACATACATACGGACAAGTAACATACTAATCATGCACAATTATATGCTTACATACACATACATACGATTATGTATATGCATACGCTTCAAAAAATCATGGACTGATGATACTATTCTTTGTACACATTCATACAATTGAATCGAAAACATACCTGCAACTTCAGTTAGATGGAATGATTGTGATGGTACTAAACGATCCTCTTTGTCCCTCTTTCTCCTCTTTCCACCCGAACCATAGCTCAGCCTCTAATTGAACCCGTATATTTAGAAGACCCTATCTATCGTTTCATTTTTCTTTTGTTTAGTTTTTGATTTTAATATAATTATGGTTTTAAGATTAAAAAGTAGAATAAAAATAATAAAATATATGGACTAAACGTTTTACTAACGTTTCCACTAACGGGATGGTGTAATTAGCTTAATCGGTTAATTTGAGGGTGTCGTCCGTAAGATCAAAACACGAAATGATACCATATAGAAAAGCCAATTATACAAGGGCACCAATGAGAATTTCCCTAATTTAAAACTTATTTTAGAGGAAATTTAAATTAATATATAATTCATCTATTCAAAATACAACCAAATTATATTGAGTTCCTCTACTATATGCCTATATGTATTTAAAAACCAAGTCTATTTTTTTTGTGCTCTTTTTAATGGTTTATATATTTTAAAACACTATGTAATTGTTTTAATTTTAAACATATCTAATGACCGAATCTATCTATACTATTATATTAAAGACGGAACGTTAAAAGTTTATTTGTTGATCTGTGGTCACTTAATCCAGAACCGTCAAATCAAACTAATGAAAATCGTTACATATAATCTTAAAAATTATTATATAAGAACTATAAGATTCGAATCCTATTATATATTAAAATTATAATTTTAATTTATAATGTAAAAAATTACCGTGGTGTAAAATTATTATATTAGGGGTCAGCAGTATATTAAAATTATATTTTACAATATATAATTATAAAAATAACCGTGCATCGCATGGGTTATATACTAGTAATTATATTATTATAGAACTTGTGTTGGTTTGTTTTAAAACATATTTTAACCTCGTTTGTGTTTGTCATTTCTCAAACTAGTAGAGGGCTTTTCATTAGGTTTTCTTCTGTAAAAGGACCTAATCTCTTTATTTTCTTACGTTTTCGTTGATTTTCTTTCAATAAAATCCAATATTTCAAGAAATCCAAATTTTTGGGGTTTTGTGTATCTTTCCAAGTTTATTTTGTCTCCCATTTTGGGGTGTTTTGTTATATTTTGGTTAGTTATTTTTGAATTTATTCGGTGTTGAATCTGTTTATAATAAATTTATTGATATTTCTGATATCTGTAATGGCCGCATCGAATCGAGCACGGTGGTGGTCATTACAAGAGCTCCCCTTTTACAACCAAAAAATGTTCACCTTTTAGGGGTTTACACTTTCAGTATGTCTACAACGTGTGCCGCTCCTTCAGTCTCAATTTAAGTAATTGGGGTTTCTAAAAACCGGGTAGAAATGTTTTTTTATGTGATAAAATCAATTGTAATGTTGCTGCTTTAATGGATGTTAGTGCAGTTTGGAGCGCTTGAGATTTTTTGATTTCGTTTTTAACTTCAAAATTTTTAAAATTATATGTGTTAAATGATCAAAAAACCAATCAACTAATTGTCTTAGTATGTTACAATCTTAGACTCGTGCAATGCACGTATTTTTTCTAGAAAAAATGTTCAAAATACACTACTTTTCAGTTTTAAATGCCTAAAATACCCATTGGAAAGACGAGGTACTCAAAACGCCCGCGGACTACGCATGTGTAGCATGCATATTCGGATTTTCAAAACTTTATAAAAAATATGCATTTTCAACCTGCGTATTTACTGTTTAAAATAATCGAAATACACATGTCCGATTTGCGTATTCTGTATACAGTAGACAATCAATATGCATGGCAGACAAGACATGCGTATTCTTAGTAAAAAAAATTAAAAAAAAAAAATAAATGTTAGCCATGCGTATTCAGTGGGTATTATGTCACTCCTGCCAAATGGTATTTTAGGCATTTGTCCCCTAAATGGTGGGTATTTTAGTTTCTAAATCAATTTTCAATAATATGTAATTTTTAAAATATAAATTAAATTGAAGTTTTTAAGATGCGAAATTTGTTTATTCAAATAGTTTATATGATATGATTTAATAATAATTATTCATATACAAATATATATTTGATATTTTTATTTGTTGGTATTTAAATTTGAAAAAAATTATATTACAAATAGAGATATATAGAATTATTGATATTTATAAGTATGTTTACGGAATATAATTATTTTTTCATTTAAATATTATATTTTACCACAGTTAATAGTATAAGTATTACATTTAATTTAATTTAATTTTTATTTTATTTCGAGACCCATTATACGGAGCAAATCCAACTAATTATTTTCAGTTTGATTTTAGCTTTATCTAAAGTCAGATCAACAGTATACTTTAGTTTAACTTAGATAAATAGTATTTAATATTTTATTTTAGTTGGACAAATTATATTTTAATTTTAATTCTATTTTACTGTGGATCAATTCTATAAATTTTTATCCTGGATAAATAATATATAATATATTGTTTAAACCCGACGCCATTATATCGATCGAAGAATTACCCTTTCAATAATATAATTTTTTTTAGCCAAATTAGTCGTATTAATTATATTATTTTAGTCATAAATCCATAATACTGACCAAATTCAACTAATTATATTTAGTTTAATTTTAAATTTATTTTAATCTCGACCAATAATATAATTTTGGTTTAAACATGATGAATGAATAGTAAATATGGACATATGTATTTGAAAACCAAGTGTATTTATTTTGTGCCCTTTTTAACGGCTTATGTATTTTAAAACACTATGTAATTGTTTTAATTTTAAACATATCTAGTAACCTAATAAGTATATTAGTATAGAATCTATGTTAAAGTTGTTTTAAAACCTATTTTAACCTCATTTGTTTTCGTCATTTATTAATTTAGTTTAGGTTTTCTTCGGTAAAAAGATTTAATCCCTTTTTTGTTCATTTTTTTTCAATAAAATCCAATATTTCAAGAAATCCAAATTTTTGGGATTTTGTATATCTTTCCAAATTTATTTAGTTTCCGCTTTTGGAGTGTTTAGTTATATTTCTTTAGTTATTTTTGAATTTATTCGGTGTTGAATCTGTTTATAATGATTTTATTGATATTTCTAGTATCCGGAAAAACCGCATCCAATCGAGCACGGTGGTGGTCATTACAAGAGCTCAACTTTCACAACCAAACAAAGATTGTTCATGTTTTAGGAGTTTACACTTTCGACATGTCTACAGCGTGTGCCGCTCCTTCAATCTCATTTTATATGATTGAGGTTTTTGAACACCGAGTAAAAATGGGGTTTTTGTGATAAAATCAATTGTAGTATTACTGCTTCGAAGGATGTTGGTGCAGTTTGGAGCGCTTGAGGTTCCTTTAATTTATTTTTTAACTTCAAATTTTTTTAAAATTATATGTGTTAAATGATCAAAAAACCAATCAACTAATTGTCTTAGTATGTTACAATCTTAGAACTCGGGCAATGCACGAATTTTTTCTAGAAAGAATGCCCAAAATACACTACTTTCCAGTTTTAAATACTCAAAATACCCACTGGTGACGGACTGCCCAAAACACCGCGGACAACGCATGTGTAGCATGCATATTTTGATATTTAAAAAATTACAAAAAATACGCAATTTCAACATGCATATCCACTGTCTACAATAACAAGAATACGCATGTCGGGTTTGCGTATTTTGTATCTTAAAGACAGTGTATACGCATGGCAGACAAGATATGTGTATTCTTAGTAAATTTTTTAAATAAAGAATACGTATGATAGGCATGCGTATTCAGCGGGTATTATTAATAGTCACTCCTGCAAAATGGTATTTTAGGCATTTGTCCCTCAAATGGTGGGTAATTTAAATTTTTTACCCTTTTTTAATAATATATAAATTTTAAAATATAAATTAAATTGAAATTTTCAAGATGCAGAATTTGTTTATTCAAATAGTTTATAAGGTATGATTTGATAATAGTTATCCATATACAAATATATATTTGATATTTTTAGTTGTGGGAATTTAAATTTGAAAATAATTATACTAAAATGTTAGATATATTTGATAATGTCATGTGTAATATGATTTGTGTTTAGTTTTCAGATCTTACTTAACAACAAAAATCATTTATTAACTGGAAACCAGCACTTATACTGAAGACAGAACTTAAAATATCATAACTTAAGTTATCAGAACTTAAGTGATCAGAAGATATTTATCAGGAGATAATATCAGGACTGAAGATGACTTTCAGATAAGGCAGGCGATTGATTGAAAGGAAAGAAAATTGAGACTAAGACAGAAAGAATTATGCATGAAGAAAGAATTCTATGAAGAATAGAATACTTGGAATAAAAGATAACTAGTTGATATATTTTAGGTAGCAGAATTATATTCCATATCAATTAGAACATTATCTTGTAACTGTTTAGTATATAAACACATGCATAGGGTTTACACTATATGTGTTATCATTATCGAAGTTATTATTCTTTGTAACCCTAGCAGCTCTCATGATAATTTGTTCATCACTGAGAGAGGACAGTTCCATATTGTAACAGAATTTATTGTGTTGAATAAAATTTGTTTTCTGTTACTTGAGTTCTTATATTCGATTTGATTGTGCTAAACACTGTATTCAACCCCCTTTCTACAGTGTGTGTGACCTAACAAGTGGTATCAGAGCAATCTGTTAACACACAAACAGTTTAAGATCCAAAAATAATCATGTCTGAAGAAGAAACTCCAACCAAACCCACCAAAACTGAAGAACCTCCAAAAACCATAACCCATAGTCGATATGAGACTATAAGAGTTCCCATGTTGAAACCTTCTGAGTATTCCATATGGAAAGTGAAGATGACTATATTTCTGGAAGCTACAGATCTAGAATATCTTGACAGGATTAATGAAGGACCACATATGCCAACCAAACTCTTCGTGGAAGTTGCAGGTCAGCCAACAAAGTCTGTACCAAAGGAGAAAAATGATTACACTGCTGAAGATATTTCATCGATTGCAAAGGATGCAAAGGTAAGACACTTGATGCATAGTGCCATTGATATTGTCATGTCAAACAGGGTAATTCAATACAAGACTGCAAAAGAGATATGGGATGCTTTGGAAACAAGGTGTCAGGGAACTGATTCAATCAAGAAGAACAGGAAGACTATACTCACTCAAGAATATGAGCACTTTGACTCAAAGCCTAATGAGTCATTAACTGATTTATATGACAGATTTGTCAAACTCTTGAATGATTTGTCACTAGTTGACAAAGAGTATGATATTGAAGATTCAAATCTTAAATTCCTGTTAGCACTTCCTGAAAGATGGGATTTGAAGGCCACAATAATAAGAGACAACTATAATTTTGACGAAACAATTCTTGATAAAATTTATGGGATGCTCAAGACTCATGAACTTGAGATGGAACAAAGAAGCAAGAGGAATGGAATAAAGTCCAGGACAGTTGCTTTTGTGGCCGGGGAGGAAAGTCCCAAAGTTGTTGCCTCAAAGAAAGGCAAAGAAAAAGCTCTCATCACAAAGTCTGATACTGAGTCATCAAGTTCTGATAGTGATGATGACTCAGAAACTGAAAGTATATATGAGATAGACCCTGATGAAGAGATGATGAAGCTGTGTGCTCTTATGGTGAAAGGAATCACAAAGATTGCATACAGGAAATTCAGAAGAGGAAAGAAGTTTTCCAGGAAAGGTGCAAGTTTTGAAAAGAAAGGTTTCAGAAAATCTGAAGGCAAAGGAGGAAACTCTGACAGAGGAGATTACTCAAATGTTAAATGCTACAACTGTGATGAGAAAGGCCACATATCTCCTGATTGCAGAAAAGGAAAGAGTGACAAAGGCAAGGCTCTTGTCACAAAGAAGAAAAGCTGGTCAGATGCTTCAGATTCTGAGGATGAGGAAAACTATGCCTTGATGGCAAATGCTGATAGCAGTTCTGATACTGCTGACTTAAAGGTACCTCAAACTACTTATGTCTTTCATACTGATGATATTACTGAGTTGAGAAGATATCTTAAAAACCATGTTCATTAGGTATAAAGATCAAACTTTAACATGTGAAAGATTAACTTCTGAAAATCTTACTTATAAAAAGAGGAATGATTATTTAGAAAAAGAGTTAGTCATGTTCTATCAAACTCAAAAAGATAGAGATGATGCCTTTTATGTTAGGGATGAAGTGTTAAAAATGAATGAATCTCTAAAAACTGAGTTAGAAAAGGAAAGAGAGATTATCAGGACTTGGACTAACTCTGGTAAAGCAACTCAGGATATTCTTAGTAGTGAAAACTGGAAAGAGGGCTTAGGTTATGGAGATGATAAGAACAGTAAGAGAACTGTAGAAACTGAGCCTATAGTTGTTAAACAAAAACAGAAGTTTGTAAAGGTAAATCATGTTAAGTTTGTAACTGCAAAGTTTGATATTGAGAAATCAGAAGTTAAGAAGGAAGTAACTTCTGACAAACCTAAACAGGATAAGCCAACTGAAGTCAACATAGGCTTAATGACTAAGAAGCAGCTTAAACATAAGCTGAAAGATGTTAAGAATGTAAACAAGGTAAAGCCACCTAGGAAAAATAGGAATGGAAAGGAAGGTGTGAACAAAAGTAACAATTATAAGCCTGTTCCTAATGCTCCTAGAAAAACATGTCATAACTGTGGAAACTCTATCCATCTGGCTTCTTTTTGCAGGAAGAATAAGAACATAAACTCCTTATCTTTAAAATCAGGAGTTAAGAGTCAGTATGTTAGATATAAGCCACAAAATCCTTGTTTTCATTGTGGTAGTTTATGGCATTCCATTTATACTTGTAAGGAATATCATAGTTTGTACTATGATTATTATCAAAAAAACTTTTTGTAAAGAAAGTTAGCATTATTCCTTCTAGTATAAGTTCTGATGCAAAGTCTGATATTGCAAATTCTGATAAGAAAACCGTTAACATAAACTCTGATGCTAAATCCGCTGCAAATGTTAACAAACTTAAAAAGGCCAAAGGATCCAAGCAAGTCTGGGTCCTTAAAACTAATCATTAGTGGTCTTTGTGATTGCAGGGCAACAGGAATAACATCCTAGTTCTGGACAATGGATGTTCAGGACATATGACTGGAAATAAATCCCTGCTATCAGACTTTGTGGAGAAAGCTGGCCCAGGTGTTTCTTATGGAGATGGCAACATTGGAAAAACTCAGGGATATGGCAATATCAATCTTGGAAATGTCATCATTGAAAAAGTAGCTCTGGTCTCAGGACTTAAACACAATCTGTTGAGCGTGAGTCAAATCTGTGACAGAGGTTATCATGTGGATTTCTTTGAAGAACACTGTGAAGTTGTAAGCAAATCTATAGGCAAAGTTGTTCTGAAAGGATTCAGGCATGGTAACATTTATGAAGTCAAGCTTTCAACAAGTATTGATGGTTCTGCAATCTGTCTGTTGAGTAGAGCATCAATTGAAGAAAGCTGGGATTGGCACAAGAAACTCTCTCATTAAAATTTTAACAATATAAATGAACTAGTCAAGAAAGATCTTGTGAGAGGACTGCCAAAATCAGTATTTTCTCCTGATGGCCGTTATGATTCATGTCAGAAGGCAAAACAAAGAAAATCTTCATTCAAGAGCAAGACTGAATCATAAATTCTTGAGCCTTATCACCTACTACATGTTGATCTATTTGGTCCAGTGAATGTCATGTCGATTGCAAAGAAGAAATATGTTATGGTCATAGTGGATGAGTTCACCAGATACACATGGGTGTATTTCTTGCACACAAAAAGTGAAACTGCATCTATCTTGATTGATCATGTCAAACAACTGGATAAATTGGTCAAAGATTCTGTGAAGATCATAAGAAGTGATAATGGCACTGAATTCAAGAACTTGATCATGGAAGAGTTTTGCAAAAACCATGGAATAAAGCAGGAATTTTCTGCTCCTGGAACTCCACAACAAAATGGAGTTGTTGAAAGAAAGAATAGAATTCTTATTGAAGCTGCACGAACTATGCTCGATGAAGCAAAGTTGCCAACCTACTTTTGGGCTGAAGCTGTGCAGACTGCTTGTTTTACTCAGAATTCAACACTTATCAACAATTATGGAAAAAAACCATATGAGATGGTGAAGAAAAAGAAGCCAAATCTGAAGTAATTTCATATATTTGGATGCAAGTGATTTGTTCTTAAGACTCATCCTGAACAGCTATCTAAATTTGATCTAAAAGCTGATGAAGGAATTTTTGTTGGATATTCACTTTCTACAAAAGCCTTCAGAGTCTACAATTTAAGAACATGGGTTGTCATGGAATCTATCAATATCTCTTTTGATGATAAGAAGATTACTGGACTTGAAGATTTTAATGATCATGATCAGCTGAGATTTGAAAATGAAGCTTTAAATTCTGATTCTGTAACTCCTGACAGTCTAAAACCTGATACTGCAAACTCTGATGGATTAAACTCTGATGTCATTGAAACTATGGTGACTACGCCAAAAGAAGATGCACCTGTGCAGGGGGAGCATACTGAAGATACAACCACATCTCAAGAAGCATTATAATCTATAACAGGCTCTTCAAGTTCTGATTCGACAAGTTCTGATGGGCCAAATTCTGATAATTCTGGAAACTCATATTCTGATATTTCTGGAAACTCAAATTCCGAAGGATCCAACTCAGAGAGCATAATTTCAGGGGGAGCATCAGAAAATGTTGATGGAGACAGCATGGATCATGGGGGAGCATTCAGTTCTAGAAAAAACCTTCCATCTACAAGGAAGTGGACTAAAGCACATACACTTGACTTAATTATTGGAAATCCTGATGCAGGTGTCAGAACTAGAACAACTACATCAAATGAATGTCTCTATCATTCTTTTCTTTCTCAGACTGAACCAAAGAAAGTGGAAAAAGCTCTTCAAGATGCTGATTGGGTGCAGGCAATGCAAGAAAAGTTAAATGAATTTGAAAGAAATAAAGTTTGGACCCTAGTACCAAGACCAAAGAACAGGTTTGTTGTTGGTACAAAGTGGGTGTTCAGAAACAAAACTGACAGTGATGGCATAATTACAAGGAACAAAGCAAGGCTGGTTGTAAAAGGATACTCTCAACATGAGGGAATTGATTATGATGAAACATTTGCACCAGTTGCTAGATTGGATGCCATAAGGATATTTTTGGCTTATGCTGCTCACAAGAAGTTTAAAGTCTTTCAAATGGATGTGAAAAGTGCTTTTCTCAATGGAGAATTGGAAGAAAAGGTATATGTTGAACAACCTCCAGGCTTTGTAGATCCCAAATTTTCCAATCATGTCTACAGGCTTGATAAAGCACTTTATGGCCTTAAGCAAGCTCCAAGAGCATGGTATGAGACATTAGCTCAGTTTCTTCTGGAAAGTGGATTTAACAGAGGGACTATTAACAAAACATTGTTCTACCTCAACCATGGAAAAGACTTAATTTTGGTGCAAATATATGTTGATGATATCATTTTTGGTTCTACAAATGACAGACTTTGTAAGAAGTTTGCCAAGCTGATGCAGTCAAGATATCAAATGAGTATGATGGGAGAACTTAACTATTTTCTGGGCCTTCAATTCAAGCAGAATGAAGAAGAAACTTTTATTTATCAATCTAAGTACACCAGAAATTTGTTGAAGAAATTTGGAATGCAGGATTGTTCAAGTGCGTCCACTCCTATGGCTACTGCAGTTGAATAAGGATATTGGTAAATCAGTAAATATTACTGATTACAGAGGTATGATTGGCTCTCTACTTTATCTAACAGCAAGTAGACCTGATATCATGTATGCTACATGTCTTTGTGCAAGATTTCAAGCAGATTCAAAAGAAACTCATTTAACAGCTGTGAAAAGAATTTTCAAGTACCTTAAGGGTACAGCTGATCTGGGATTGTGGTATTCTAGAGAATCAGACTTTAAGCTAATAGGTTACTCAAATGCAGATTTTGCAGGATGCAAAATTGACAGGAAAAGCACAAGTGGAAGCTGCCAATTTCTTGAAGGCAGATTGGTTTCTTGGTTTAGCAAGAAACATAAATCAATTTCTACATTAACTGCAGAAGCAGAATACATTGCTGCAAGAAGCTGTTGTGCACAGATTCTTTGGATGAAGAATCAGTTACTGGATTATGGGTTAGAATTTTTTAAAATCCCTATTTACTGTGATAATCAAAGTGTTATTGCTATGACAGGTAATCCAGTTCAACACTCAATGACAAAGCACATCAGCATTAGGTACCACTTCATAAGGGAACATGTGGATGAAGGTACAATAGAATTGCATTTTGTTCCCACAGATCAACAACTAGCAGATATCTTCACAAAACCACTGTGTGAAGCTACTTTTACAAGATTGGTAAATGAACTTGGAATGGTTTCAGGTTCTTTCTCTAAATGTGCTTAGTTTATGTTCAGATACATCAGATTTTATGATCAGTGTTTACAGATATTACTGTGTTTATGTATTATGTGCTTAAATTGAAAATTACTTAAGTGTTGATTGTTCTCTGATGTGAATTTCTAAACTCTGATAGTGATATGAATGTTTCTGTGATTATTCAATCCAATGAGGATAACTGTGCTAGATGCTGAACTAGTAGTCTTTAATATACTAAAGATCCCATGTTTGAAGTAATTGTTTATGTGGAAATTTTTTAACACAAGCAAATTCTGATATTGAGCTTAGTTAAGTTTACTTTGTGTATCTTATTACTAAGTCAAAAATAAGAATAATGCTTCTTATTTGTTAAGTTCCGATGTTTGTAAATCTGATGGATGTACTAAGTGTTGATAAGCCTCACTTATCAAAAGAAAAAGAAAAGAAAAGAAATAAAAATCAGGTACTCCTTTGAGATCTAGAGTAAAAATGTGGAAGGAAAGACCCAAGTGCATTGCTGGTATTAAGTAATATGCATTAGAAAAGCAAAAAAAAAAATTCTTGGTGACTTTTCACACTCTATGATTACTGGAGAAATACTCTGATAGCAGCATAAATTCTGATAAGCAGTCGTGACTCACTTACACTGAGAAGCCACTGTAAAATAGAATTTCAAAAGATGCATAAAATGAGCACAAAACAGTTGAGGTGGACTCATGCATGAACTCATTCAAAAGTAGACTTCAGAATAATGACAGATTTTGAGTAAAGTTCTTAGTTATGCCTTATTTCTAAGATGTACTGAAGTGAATCAGACTTTACTCTTTGTCTGATATTTAGCTTAATTCACACACATACACTCCATATGAATGATGAAAATTACTGTAATGATAAATGTAGTTTTAGATGAACAGTTTATGTGTCAGATTGTATAAATTCTGAGGACAAGTTCTGATGGAAGTTCTGATGATTAAGTTCTGATGAAACCATATCAGTATTTGTGTGAAGAATTACAGGAATACACATTCACTTTTCGAGTTAATGAGCCATATTCTGATGACTTTTAAATCCTGATAATAATCAAGTTCTGATGCTGACGTGATAGTATTTATTTACTTGGTTTATTTTTGGTCATTACTTGAACGATAATATTTTTACAGAATATTGGTTAATGTGAGATATAACAGTCATAATCATTATGGGTTAGTGGTTAGCGTGTATGTCTTGAAAACCTGCATGCGCACATTAATTATTATCATATCCTGTGCCCATTAACTCTGGCTTTAGATCTTTTACTGACTATTATTATTACACTTCAGTCTAGGGAGTCGAGGGATCATTATTTTTACTTGTAATGTCTAACCAATCCTCGCGTCCCTTGGTCTTCTATTGGCTATTTAAACCAACCATTCATTCCAGCCAAAATATCTTTCATTTTCTCAAAAACTCACTCTCTTTTTATTCATACCAACAAAAATGGTCCATTTCAACATGTTCTTGAACTATAAAACCTTTCACATCGAGTTGAGTTGTGATGAATGGCAACAGGAGTGGCATGTCACCGCCATTCCTGACGAATTTTGGAACTCAGTTCCATAAGAGGTTCACACAGAACTCTTGTTTTTATCAATGAAGTATCACCTCCATCTTGATAGGTTGGAAGAGGAAAGGAGAGAAGTTCTCCGTCAGCAAGAACGGATCATCTTGCAGTGCTCTTCGTCAGCAGCAAAAGGAGTTAGTCGTTAGGTCTTCTTAGACTAGGACTAAGGTTGTTGATGTTGAGAATCGTAGAATAGGACTATCTTATAATTTTTGCATGTAATTGCTAAATTTCATCAAATTTAATCATCTGATATATCAATGAAATTTTCTTTAATTGCAAGATTTGTTCTTTGTTTCTCAAATTATGTGACTGTGCATGTTTAATTGCAATTTATTAATCTTTACTTCATCGACTTTTAATCTTATTTTGTGATGAATGTTTTGATTAAATTCTGTTGATTTGAGGAAACAACTGAGGAACAGGTTCCCATATCCGAACCTGTTATTGTAGAAGCTGGGAAGGTTTCTTCTCAAAAAGATACTGTAACTGGGAGTTCTAGGCCCCTCAAAAGGCTTAGAAAGTTAAATTCTGATGATAAAGCTCCTACAGTGTCTCCACCTTTGAAGAAATTAAAGAAACAGAGAGCTCACAGGGACATAGTTGAGTCAGATTCAGATGTAGTGGAAGCAGCTAAGGAAGGGGATCAGGAATCTCTGATCTCAACATAACCAATTGTTATTGAATCACTTTCTTCTGCACAACATGAAACTTCTCAAGACAAAATTTCTACATCTCATATGTCACCTATAGTTGATCCAGTACAAACTGAAGAACCAGGTACAAGTGCTGAAATTGATATTCATAACTTGATTGTGCCTGAGGTTTTGTACTTGGAAGCTCCACCAATTCAACTCACTCCACCAACAACATCAATTTTGGATGTTGATCAGAACCTGGCTGCAGATCAGAATTTAGAGGATGATATTAAAGCCTCTCTAGCCTCTCATACTGCTGTTTTATCCGAGGATGCTGATACTGCATTATCTACAAGTTTTGATGCTGCTAATGAAGAAATTACTGGTGAAGCTGCTATTAATTTAGATGGTGATGCAGCTGGTCCATCAGGACATGCACCTCAACAAACAATTACTAAAGCTGATTTAGTTAAGAAGTTTGTTATAGGGGAAGCACCAGTACCTTGGAGTGAAACTCCTAGAGGAAATGAGTGGACTAAGGAATGGAACACAGTTAGTTTTGTTCCTTCTGAAAAGATTCTTGCTGAGCATCTGGCAAAAGCTGATGAAATGCTGATAAATGATGATTTCAAGGCACAGCTGAGAGTTACTGCATTGAGTACTAGGCACCTTCAGGGTCAACACTCAACAACTCATTCCAAGGTGAATAAAATTCAAGAAACTTTGATCCAGCAAGATATGAATGTGAAACTTGAAAAGAACAGATTTTTCAAGCCAGCCTTTGACAGAATTGCCTACATTGAGAAAACTCAGGAGAAGCAACAAACTCAAATTGAAGAAATTCTGAAGAATCAAGCTTCTCACCAAAATCAACTCAATGAGATCCAATCCTCAGTGGAATTGCTTGTCTCTCTTCTTTTACCTGCTGATGCCAAAAAGGGGAGAAAGTGATTAAGTCCAAATACAAATCTATTCAGACACTGAAAGGAAAGGATGATGGAAATGATGACCAGGGAAACTCTAACAAGGGTAGAGGTCAAGGTCAAGGCAAAGGATTTTCATCAAGTAAAGCTAGAATTACAAGTCAAGGAACAAGTTCTGATACTGGGAGAAGAATAAGTTCTGATACTGGTAAAAGGATAAGTTATGGTGAACATTTGGAACTTGGTGAAGAAATTTCAAAACAGTTATTTCTTAAAGAAAATCCAGGAATGGACTTTGAGAGTCTAAAGGAAGAAGAAGCTAGACTCAAAGCAGAAGGTGTCAAGACAAAATCTAAAGCTTCTGTTGTTGAAAAGAAATTTCCAAAGTCTAAGGGTATTGTGATAAAGGAAAGAACAAGTTCTGAGGCAACCAAAGCCAAATCACAAGTGGAAATTGATCCAAGGTCCAAGGACAAAGAAAAAGTTGATGAACCTGTAAAGGTTTATATGCCAGTCATGGGTGAAGAAATAATTGATGATGAAGAAGATGCTAATCTTACTCTGATGCAAAAGAAGATTTTTCAAACAACCTCTAACATGGATCATGTTGTTCAATGTCAAGATATAGTAAGTTCTGATATGACAGTGAAGCAAGCAATCTCTGACATAGCTCAAGTTGGCTTGATATCAGAAGATAAGGAAAAGGAAACCTCTGACATTGCTCATGTTAAACCTTCAAAGATACTCCTACCAGGATTCACCAAAGCTAAACAGACTCAACCTTTGAAGACTGCAAAAAGTGTTTTGAAGCAAGAGTTGTTACAGGAAAGGAAGCAAGAGATAAATCTGAGTTGGGTTGTTCTGATGAAAAAAGAGTACATAACACTACCAATGATCCGACTTCCTTAAGTGAACCAGGTGTTGGAGCAACTCCTGAAAGATTGAATCGACTTGAATCTGTACAAATGGTTTACCATACCTTTTTGAAAGAACATATCTTGTTATATTTCATGACAGATGGAAGGGTATACCAGATTAAGCAGAATGCTATACCACTGAAGTATTTTGAGGAACTGGAATATGTTCTATTCCTACTTCAAGTGAAAGACATATTAACAGATAGTGCTGCAGGGTATTTAATGTCTCAAATTCAAAGACAGAAGAAGCTTTATTCTGTAAAGTCTGACAACACATACTGTCCCAAGTACAGAGATCACAAAGGTGATATTGTCGAAATGAAGCCTAACTCTGCTAAGATTATAACTACTTTTCTGGGTTATAAAGCTGTGGAATTCAATCTAGAGTCTGACAAGGCATATCTAATAAGACTAGATCAGGAGATAAGAAAAGCTAAGATAAATGATCTCAGAGCAGCTATTTTTCAAACTAGAGAAGATACAGCTGAATTGATAAATGCTAAAAGGAGGATGGTTAATGAACATGAATATGCTGAGAGATGTTTGTTGAAGAACTATCTCAGGACAACTCCTGATATCAAAGAGATCAGAAATTGAAGCCAAGTCAAAGATCTACAACTGCTTAAATTCTAAAGTGTATACAGACTGAAGCTGTTATCAGAAGTTTAAGATGGTAAAGCTGAAAGGACTGTAAGTTGTAGTTATCTAGTCAAATTCTCATGCATTTGTACTTAATGTTTTTGATATCATCAAATATCTGTTGAACTTGTATATTATGCTAATTTACAAGTTGGGGGAGATTGTTAGATATATTTGATAATGTCATATGTAATATGATTTGTGTTTAGTTTTCAGATCTTACTTAACAGGATAAATCACTTCTTAACTGGAAATCAGCACTTATACTGAAGACAGAACTTAAGATATCGGAACTTAAGTTATCAGAACTTAAGTGATCAGAAGATATTTATCAGGAGATAATATCAGGACTTAAGATGACTTTCAGATAAGGCAGGCGGCTGATTGAAAGGAAAGAAGATCGAGAATAAGACAGAAAGAATTATGCATGAAGAAAGAATTCTATGAAGAATAGAATACTTGGAAGAAAAGATAACTAGTTGATATATTTTAGGAAGCAGAATTATATTCCATATCAATTAGAACATTATCTTGTAACTGTGTAGTATATAAACACAGGCATAGGGTTTACACTATAAGTGTTATCATTATCGAAGTTATTATTCTTTGTACCCCTAACAGCTCTCGTGATAATTTGTTCATCACCGAGAGAGGACAGTTCCATATTATAACAGAGTTTATTGTGTTGAATAAAATATGTTTTCTATTACTTGAGTTCTTATATTTGATTTGATTGTGCTAAACACTGTATTCAACCCCCTTCTACAGTGTGTGTGACCTAACATAAAAATAAAAATATATAGAATTATTGATATTCATAAGTATGTTTATAGAATATAATTATTTTTGTCTAATAGATTCTGTAGGATTCTCTAAGTCATGTTGGCTACTAGATTGATATACAACATAGGTCGACTAATTGTCAATATGAGATGTTTTGTAATTCTGTATAAGTGAAATGGAGTCAAGTGACAGAAAGACTCCCGACGGATAATCTACAAAGACTCCCGATAGATAATCAACAAAGCTCCTGATGGATGACAATATTCAAATTAGCAGTTGACAGTGACAAATCAGTCACATGCGTCGGGTGTTTGCAAATGGAATGTGGCAGCCTAATTGCAGGTGTTAGATAACAAAGAAGCATTACCATTTCCATGCAAATGTGAAGACAATCAAAGATGTTGGATAGAGTAATGTAGCAGCATGATATTAGACTAAATTCATTTTGTTTTATTGTCTTGTCTTATTATCATGTAACTTGGTGATACATAAATCAAGAGTAGCAAGTAGAACCAAGTAACTAAGAAAGCTTATTTTGAAGAGAAAAAGATAAGGCTGCATCTACTAAGAATTTCTCTGTAAGATTGTTTGTTCACTTGTAAGCAACTGTGTGCTATTCAAAGCATCACAGGGTTCTCAATCTGATATATATATATATATATATATATATATATATATATATATATATATATATATCTGGTGGATACATTCAAATCCAGCAGAAAGTTTTAAAGCTTTGTGTTTTATTACCTAGTGTTTTAATTTCTATTATTCTTCTATTCCGCATTACTGCAAATCAAACACTGTTATATATATTAAGTTAGAACATTCTTAAAATTTGGAAAAGGAGCCAGAATTATATTCAACCCCCCTTCTGTAATTCTTGTTGTATTATTTGGAAATAACATAGTTATTGTTGAATTTATTCGGTGTTGAATCTCTTTATAATTATTTTATTGATATTTCTGGTATCTGGAAAGGCCGCATCGAAGCGAGCGCGGTGGTTATCATTGCAAAACCGAAGATTGTTTATTTTTTAGAGGTTTACACTTTCGGCATGTCTATAGAGTGTGTCGCTCTTTCAATCTCAATTAATGCGATTGGGGCTTCTGAACACCGGGTAAAAATGGTTTTTATGTGATAGAATATATTATAATGTTGCTGCTTCGAGGGATGTACGTGCCATTTGGAGCGTTTGAGATTTCTTTGATATCTTTTTTAACTTCAAATATTTTAAAATTATGTGTATTAAATGATACAAAATAAATCAACTTATTATGTTACAACCTTAAAACTCGCGTGATGCACAAATTGTTTCTAGAAAGAATGCTCAAAATACACAACTTTCCAGTTTTAAGTGCCCAAAATGCCCATTGACAGGACGGACTGCCCAAAACACCCACAAACTATCCATATGTAGTATGCATATTCTGATTTTTAAAAATATACAAAAAATACGCATTTTCAACATGCGTATTCAGTGTCTATAATAACAAGAATACGCATGTCGAATTTGCGTATTTTGCGTACTATAGACAATGAATACACATGGAAGACAAAACATGCGTATTATTAGTAAAAAAAATAAACAAAGAATACACATGTTAGACATGCATATTCAATGGGTATTATGGGAAGTCACTCCCGTCAAATGGCATTTTAGTTATTTATCCCCCAAATGGTGGGTATTTTGATTTTTCTCCATTTTTTCAATAATATATAAATAAATAACTTATATTTCATATCTATTCAAAAGAAAGATGTTAATTTGTTTTTACAATTTAAAAAATCTAGCAATTAAGCAATTTTGAAAACGTATTGACTTTACTGATTTTAGATAGTACCCTAATTACAAAAAAAATGTAAAACATACCTTTTTAATAAAATTAAATATATATATATATATATATATATATATATATATTTAAAAGTTTTTGAAAGAAACACTGAATTTCTTGCCATTGTTTGTATGAAACCAATTCATGTTATTATAAAATTATTTTCATATTTGAAATTATAATATATGAATGAAACTTATATACACACTAAAATATATGATTTGATTCGATCTATTTTATGTTAAAAATAAAAAGTAATTATATTGATCCATAAATTATTGTACTCTCTCCTTCATAATAACTTAAAATATTAGAAATTTAAATACTAATATGTATGAATATTTTATTGAATTTATAATAGTTTGGCATATCAAGCCAATATATATGAATATGTATATGAAAAAAGTTTGAAATCATACACAAAAAATGACAATGATTAAAATAATGATACATTAGTCTCTATATTAGAATAATATGTAATATAACATCAACCCTGTCATACAAAATAACATATTTTAAAGTACATATCTCATGTATAAATAGTAGCATATATGCATATATTTGTTAACTAAACACCGTCGCAAATAATTTAACAATATTATACTAACACTTCAACACGAAAAATTTGTGATTAGGATGAGACATATTCTATATCATATGCATTATGACCTTAAACTCATATAAATAAACTACGCAAATTATAATAAAAAAACAGCTTATTTGACTTGGAGAGATCATGTACAATCAAAATATTTGTTATCGCCAGAATCATCAAGCCTGCAAAAAAACAAAATTGTAACACAATAAATCATCAATTTAGAGTCTAAATATTCTTTGAACATAAACTATATATGATGCTAATTTTTGTATATATTTAATGAAATAAATTAATGAGATTAAAAACTCTAAAAAAGTGTACGAAGTAAGCGGCAACAAATTGCGCCTCAATAACTTGCTGAATAACAAATCATATCCACCAAAAAAACATATTCAGACGAGCCTGCAGTCATAACGTTTTTGTTCATGATCTTGTGCACTTTCTAAAGGAACTCAACAACATCAGATGGGTCAAAAGCAAAAGGCATAAATACATGTTGATTATTTTTGCATGCGTGATCATGTTTACGCGCTTTTGTCTCGGCTGTTTTTGTAGCCGTCTGACCAACTACAAACGGTCCATTCTCCAATCCACTTAAAAGAGAAACTACCGTTAGTCCATTCCCAAATGAAACATTTTAATTAAATTTTTAGGGAATATACTTTATTTATTAAACTTTAAAAAAATTCAAAAACTTTATACTTCAAATTTTGTTATATTTCTAAGTTCGTGCCTCGCACGAGCTATTATGCTAGTTGATATTGATTATTGATTCAGCACATAATACATACATTGATACATACCCTATCTATCATTCTTTTTTTATTAAACTAATTGATATTAAAGATTTCGATTCTTCCTTCTTCTAAATATCTACTTTAAATCGCACTTTTTTGAGTTTATTTTATACTAGGTCGAACCCTTGCCATGCACAATTTTTTTCTAACTTATCATAATTTTTAATATAAATTGAATTTTGAAATTTATAAGATACGAAATATGTTCGTTCAAAATTTTAAATAATATAATTTAATAATAATTATACAAATACACTTATATATTTTTATTATTTTTATTTAGAGGTATTTAAGTTTGAAAATAATAATATTACTAATTAAAAAATATAATATTATTGATATTTCTATATGTGTTTACGAAAGATAATTATCTTTTATCTTAAAAGTTAATTTTTAAACCGGGCCAAAAGGATAGGAATCACCTTTAGCCAGGATTAATAGTGCATATTATATTCTTTTATTTCAAGTCTATTAAACTGATGAAATAACTATATTTAGGTTTTGAAAAAAAGTAGCATGAATAACGTAAATACAAAATCAATCTCGTGTATTATATAAACCAAGTATGATATATACTGACCGGCTATCAAGTTTTTAATGCTTTGGCGTGCAATACACAATTTTTTTTATTTTTTATTTAACAAATATTATTAATTTAAAGTCGTTAAAAAAAATCAAAAAATAAAGTTCAAACAAATAAAAAAAAGTTTACCAGGTTTCTATTGGTTTTTTTTCACCTCTATCTTGAGTTCTATAAATCAGATTTTGTATTGGGTATTAAGCATTCTATTATTATTATTATTATTATTATATCTTCTCTTTTCCTTTCAAAATAAAAATAAATAAATAAATAAATAAATAGATCGGATTTTTATTTATTATTAACGCGAAGTTCAGGAAGTAATTTTTAATTCAGTGATGCCAACAAATATTATTCAGAAATTTAAGAAAAAAAAGTTACAATTTTCGCATTATTATTCAATTCAATTTTGAATGCCAACTTCTTTTTATTTTAAATCATTGAAAAGGTAGAATATTCTATTGAATTAGAATACTTATTTATCGTTGATTTTAAAATATTCCTTTATTTTAGATCCAACAACTACAATCTGTTTGTTCAAAAATCTAATGGTCCTTATCACATTGGTCATCATGGATCATGACTACAAAAAATTTGGATAAGATCATCGTTATGCATATTATATAATATTAGCTTATATCATGTACGATGCACCATCTTATTATTATTATTCTTTTAAATTTATTTTTTATTTATTTAATATACATATATAATAAAATACATAATCAAATCTTATCTACTGTTCTATCATTCCATAATATTTTGGTTTTTGAATAGCAGTATAACAATGTAATTTTTTTACATTTATGATTGCTAAAATCTCTAATCATATTCTATTTAGAATTGTATTAGAATATTATATCTTAATTGGTGTTTGAATAGTATTGAAACAATATAATCATATTATATTTGTGATTGTACTAAGAATATACTTATTTTAATAAAATACAATATTAGTCTATTTTATATTGTTGTGCAAGTCATGCCTTAATATAACAAGACTAAGTCACATTGACAATCATGATATTTAGTTGACTTGTAATAGTTTATGTAATCTGTAATGTATTACTTGAGTCAGGAAAAATGATTTGAAACTAGCCTGGGGTATTTTTCTATGAACAACCAACAAGTTAAAGAATAAATCTCTAGAAGAAGATCAATCATAATCATGCCTCGGAATGAAGACACGTAGCTTGGAGAAGAATAATGTTGTAGATTAAAAAATATTCTAAGTCAAATATCGAGAATTCGTGGACCAAAAATATCGAGAAGTATATCGAGAACTGTTCAAACTTATATAGAGTCATTTTTCTATAGAGAAGTCATTTGGCATGTAGAGAAGTCATTTATGTATAGAGAAGCGAATCAGCCTATAGAGAAGTATAATACATGTAGAGGTGTGGAGATATCTGTTAGATATTAGGTGCAACACAGGGGGGGTGAATGTGTTTTCTTGATTTTTGATTAACTTGTGAACATATTTGGTTATTTAGAACAAGACAAATGTATTAATTTGCAGAGATAATTTACTAATGTAAAACATACAAGCAACTATCGAAAATTGACTTGATTGTATTAATCAAATTTATTTTGCTACAAATCTGTGTTCTTAAAGATAGGAACTCAGCTACAATTCTTGGGAGAGAATTCAAGATTTTTCCTATATCTGTTTGCTACTTTTTAAAAAAGGACCCGTGAATGCTTTATAGAATAACATGCACGGGATTATAAAACTTGCACTAAAATGGACTAACACAGTTTCTAAAGCTACTTTATATATTTTCCATTTCCAATATTAGCAAATATGTGCTGAATCTAATAGGTTTGTGATCCTCCTTTGTCCAGTGAATCTTTGCCCTTGATTTTGAATTCTTCAAGCTACTTTTGTAGTCTTTCCAATTCAGTGATAAAATTGTTTGTTGACTGATAATATTGAATCTTCAAATTGTCTGCATTCTGAATTATGAGATAGTTTGTCGAAATCTCTTTTTGTAAAATATAAGTGATGATGTCAAAGATCACTGGAGATAACAATATCATTAGTATTCCTGATCAAAGTATGAAGCAAGCCAAATGGACATCTGATCTAAGGTGGAGATTAATGAACTGTTATTTTTAGTAATCAGCTAAGCTTGGGGTCAACCCAAAGTAAGTTGTATTGTTATCTTAATCTGTATTTTGTACTTGTAACATTTAAAGTCTGTAAAACTGTCAAAGGAGCATACTGGAGCCTTTTTCTATAAACAGTGTCAAGCCTAAGAATTCTATCTAGAAGAAGATCAAGAATATCATTCCTCAGAAGAATTATGAAGAAGCTTGGAGTTGAATAAATCTATTTTAGGAAAAATACTCTAATTCAAGATCTCTACAAGTCACATATTTAATGTTATAGAGAAGTCATTCGAGAACTCCATAATGGCTTATCGAGAAGTCAGGAAAGCTACTATAGAACTCAGAGATATCGACAATCCAAATTGAAGACATGAAGATTGGAGATATCGACAAGTCATTTCTTCACTAGAGAACTCAGAGTTATCGACAAATCTACATTCATTAGAGAACTCAGAGTTATCGATAAGTCCAATTCTACTAGAGAACTCAGAGATATCGATAAGTTAAAATTCACTAGAGAACTCAGAGACATCGACAAGTTAAATTTTTACTAGAGAACTCTAAGATATCGACAAGTCAAGAAGCTACTAGAGAACTAAGAGTTATCGATAAGTCAAAGTGAAGATGTGAAGACTAGAGATCTCGAAAAGCCCAAAATTCTCTTATAGAGAACTGAAGTCCTCTACAAGCCAGACCAAATGTAAAGTACTAGAGATCTCGATAAGCCAATATACATATCGAGATGTCAAGTATTCTATAGACCTAAACTGGAGATCTCGAGGTACAATCTCAAAGTACAAAGTTGCAGATCAGTTCAATATCCAAGATAAACAATCAACAAACAATCCAACAGCTGGATTGACAAGTCTACAAAAAGTAGCTTGAAGAGTGTGCAAGATCAATGGTAAAGATTAACTAACAGAGGAAGATTAAAGTAAACACGGTATGCTAAAGATATGCTAAGCCATAAATGAAAGATCTACTTTTCTATATAAATAGAAATGACAAGTGACAATTTAGAAAAGCTAATAGCATGTCTTATTACCAACTGTGTAAGCCAGCAGTTAACTGAGTTATAAAGTTAACACTGGTCCTTAGTCAGTTGTAACAATTTAGATCAAATTTCTTGTAACACTCTCAAGTAGAAGCTAAGCTCTTTATCAACAAAGAGCCTAGAAATTTTGTATCAAAACAATCTTAATTTTAATATAAAATTAAGTGAGTTTTGAAGATCTGTGTTCTTTATTTTCTGCAAGCTCAAATTCTGCATGAACACATTTCACTACAAGAATTAATTTACTTTGTTCAACCATAAACATTCAAGAAAAGCGTAAAAACTGTAAAACACATTCACCCCCTGTGTGTTATTCATTTCCTAACACTTTTATTCTATAGAGATGTCGCATATCGATAAGTAAAATAACTTATCGATATCTTGGGTCCACTACATGTGATAATGATTTGTCGAGGTCTCTAGTTCTCTACACAAGTTTTTAACTTGTCGATATCTTGAGTTCTCTACATGTAGATATAACTTGTAGATATCTCCAGTTCTTTACAAGAAGAAATGACTTGTCGATATCTCCATTTCTCTACATAGACTTTTTGACTTGTCAATATCTGAGATCTCTACATGAATTTTGACTTGTCAATATCTCTTGAGACTTCTCTACAAGTCATTTGAACTTATCGACATACTTCTCGATATTCCTTGATTTGTGACTTGTCGATATCTGAGTTAGAACATTTTTCCTAGAACATCATTATTCAAATCCAAGCTGCTACATTTCTCTATGAGGCATGATCAATATTTAATTTTCTTCTAGAGTTTATTCCTTAACTTGATAACTGTTCAGAGAAAAATCCTTCAGTCTGATCTACTTAACATTTTTGCAAACTCGAGAAATACAATCACATAATACAAAATTAGATTATCATACAACTTATCCTTAGGGTCGTCAATATGACTTAGTCTTGTTATGTATAGGCATGTTTTGCACAACAATATCGATAAGTCAAATGCATGTAGAGATGTGGAGATATGGATAAGTCAAATGCATGTAGAGATGTGGAGATATCGACAAGTCAAATACATGTAGAGATGTGGAGATATCGACAAGTCAAATGAATGTAGAGATGTGGAGATGTCGACAAGTTAAATACGTGTAGAGATGTGGATATATCGACAAGTTAAATACATGTAGAGATGTGGTGATATCGACATAGCTTTTTGTACTTTGAAGATCTCGATAACAGTTTTATTTATAGAGCGCAACTACCATGAAGATTTCAAATTACTAGTCAACAAACCATTTTATCATTAAAATGGAAAGTTTACAAATACGGCTTGAAGAGTGCAAGATCAAGGGCAAAGATGAACCGGACAGAGGAGTGTAGCAGACCTAGAAGATTGTATGCAGATATGTAGCCCTTGAAATAGAAATAGACAAAAAAGTTTTAGAAAATATGTTAATCTATTTTAGTGCAATCTCTATAAACTGTTATGAACCTGGCCACTTTGCCACATAATGCAAGAAGCAAAAGAAGGTGAAGAAAGACAAGGTATACTTGGAGCTTTAAGATAAGTATAAGGCTTTTTTGAAAAAACAACATGGAAAGGATTATATTGCAGAAGGAAAAAGTTGGGATGACTCAGATGATGACGACGAAGAATATGAAAATTATGCCCTCATGGCTAAAGAGGAAGGATAGTCATCTGCATAAAAAACTGAGGTCCCCATATTAAGCACTATTAATTTGAATGCATCTCTATCTAAAGAAACTATTGAAACGATGAGCATGAAAATGTTTCACATTCGCACAAGTATGATATCTGCCACTGAAAAAATGAACAGATTGTCTAAAGTGAATGAGGAAATTGAAAAAAAAAAGAAAAACTAGAACTGCGGCTTGTGAGCCTAGAGTCTATTAGACAAGAAAATGAATATCTTAAAAATAAGCTGAAATGTGCAGAGATTATAGAGGTTGTACTAAGAGAAGAGATTGAGAAAAATGAACTTAAACCTAAGTCATTTAAGAATGCATCTGAATTAGTTGGCTAATATCATGAAAATAACAAATCTTGTGTCAATGTGGCAAGTGGAGTGGAATATGAGGCCAATCCATCTGTAAAGAAAAAGCAAACTAATAAAGGCAAAGAGAGCTTGAACAAGGAAGTTCCTGATGTTCTACAAAAAGTGAATGCACCCTTGTTCAAACCCTGCGATGGACTTTAGTGAAGATGATCTCATCATTAATGAGGATGAGAGCAAGAAAAATATTAATCCAACTACCAACACTAAAACTGAAAAGAACTCATGTTCCCAAGACTCATCAAAGTAAAGTAAAGAGTGAAGGAACAAAGAGGAAAAAGACACAAGCCCGTGTTTTGGCTAAGAAATCTCTTACGCGTATTATATATAAAGGATTTAATATAGTTTAAAACCCGTGTGATCCACAATTTTTTAAAATTTACTTTTAATTCTTTGAAATTTCATTATTATAAATTTTTAATGTACATATATATTGTTATTTATGATGTTGTTGAAATATTGTTTTCATTTTTGAGAGTGTGTTGTAATATTGTTGTAATAAATATGAAGATTTTGAGAAATATATAAATGTGGAATTGAATTACAACTATTTATATTAAAATATCTAAATATATTTAATTTACCGTGTTATCATAATATCATATTTGATATTTGAATAGTAGTTTAATAATGTAATCTGTTTTATATTTATAATTTGTTAAATCTCTAATAATATTATATCTAGGATTGTATTAGAATATTGTATCACAATGGTGTTTGAGTTAGAAAATGAATACAACATAGGGGGTGAATGTGTTTTGAATTATTTTTAAACTTTTTGAATTGTTATGAATGTGGTGAACAAAGTAGTCTAACTTGTAGAGATAAGTGTTTTAAAAGAAATAATAAAAACATGCACAAGAACACACTATCTTCAAAAATCACTTAATTTTATATTAAAATCAAGAGTTTCTTGCTACAAATTTCAGGGTTTTTTGTTGATAAACAACTCAACTTCTTTCTTGAGAGTTACCATATTTTCTAGATCTATATATTACAATCTTAAAAAAAGCATCCAGTGTTTACTCTATAGAACAGTAAACACAGGTTTTACACATCATGTACTAAACTCTACTTTAAGTTAACTAAATTTTTCTATTTTTGATTTAGTGTATCTTTGCAAATCGTGCATGTCTGTGACTTTACTTTGTCAGTTAATCTTGGCATTTGATCTTGTACTCTTTAAGCTGCATTTGTAGACTTTTCAAATCAGTGATTGATTTGTTTATTGATTGATAATCTTGGATATTTAACTGGTCTGCATTTTGTACTTTGAGTTTTATATCGAGAACTCCAGTTTGTTATAGAGAGAACTTGACATCTCGATAAGTATAATGACTTATCGAGATCTCTTAGTTCTCGACAACTGTCTTGTCTTGTCGAGTTCTTTGAGTTCTCGAATGTGAGCTTGACTTGTCGAGGTCTCTAATTTCTCGAGTATGAACTTGACTTGTCGAGGTCTCCAAATCTCTGCATGTAGAATTGACCCTTGTCGAGTTCTTTGAGTTCTCGAATGTGAGCTTGACTTATCGAGGTCTCTAATTTCTCGAGTATGAACTTGACTTGTCGAGGTCTCCAAATCTCTGCATGTAGAATTGACTTATCGATATCTCCAATCTTCGTTTCTTTACTTTGACTTACCTTTTTCCAAATAAACCTCTAGTTACCTTTTCCAAATAAAACACATTACATTCTTTTATTTCTTTTTGACTTGAAAACCTTATTCTCGCAAAATATTACATGAAGATCTATTTTATAAAATTGAATATTAATATTATAATTTTTAAATAGCAATTACAATTTTCAGTTAAAAACATAATCTTTTATAACCAAATTCCTATTTTTTCCAAAATAATATGAAAAAATCTATTTAATAAAAAAGAATATTATTACTATAATTATTAATAACAACCCAATTACTATTTTTAACTAAAACGCATTAGCAATCTAATACAAATTAATTATACAATATTAAGAAAAATAAAATCAAAAAATAATATAATATTAAATATATTCCGTGCATCCCAAAAAGTGACTCTAAAGAATTAAAAGTAAAAATGGCCCATGCAGGTCTCGAACCTGCGACCTTCGCGTTATTAGCACGACGCTCTAACCAGCTGAGCTAATAGGCCAGATGCCGAAATTCACCTATTGAACTATATAAACAAAACACAAGAAGACATCAAAAACAAGAACTAAAACAACACGTCAGTACCACAGAGAAGAAGACATCAAAAACAAGAACTAAAACAACACGTCAGTACCACAGAGAAAGAAAAAGTCAAACGAAAATGGGAAAGTCAACGAGCAAGGATGCACAAGCACTCTTTAACTCTCTCCGATCTGCTTATGCCGCCACTCCCACCAATCTAAAAGTATATACATTTATTTATTTTCTATTTATATTTTCATTTTTATTAATAATTTCTCATTTTTTAGTTTGTTAATTTTTGTAGATTATTGATCTGTACGTGATCTTTGCAGTCTCCACTGCCATAATTCAGGTAATTTTTTCGCTAATATTTAGAATTTAGTTATTGATTTTGTGTTTTTTGTATTGATTTTAATTTTTTAAGATATTATAATGTGAAAATGCTGTATATATAGACTGTGAGCACACTGCGAGTGTTATGTTTTTTTTTAATTTGTTTATGTTATAGTTGGATGTTTGTTTGGAAAGTTAATTCGAGTTTTTGCACGGGCTGAACTCGAATTTAGGTGAGTTATTAAAAGAGAAGAGGGATTGATTTGTAGGGGTTGAGGTCGAAAATGTTGTAGAGCCCGTTAGTGATGATATTTTCTGGATTATCTTCTTTTTTTAGTATGTTTGTGTCGAACACATAAGAAATGAGTAAGATGTTTATGCAGCAGGTTAAGTGGAACTAGGATACTTGTAGTTGAACCAGTGCTGTTAGCAACAATATGTGTATTGGAAACATTTGAGATGCACTATGTGCGTTAATCTCCCGTGATAACCTAGATGCTTCATTAGGCATCTTGTTTTGACGAGGGTATTCTAATGATCTATCTGGCAGATGCTTGATTCGCTCCTGAGTAAAGATAGCAGAATCTGCAGCATTAGTTTTGGTCGGAATTTGGAACTTTTTTAATTACACTACATGATTTAAGCAACTAAGGGTCTGCAAGGGCTATCTATCAGTTGCAGTCCCAGTTGAACTCCCTTTAAATTTACGTTAACTTCTGCAAAGAATTAGCTATTGTTTAGCAAAAAATAAAGAGTTAGCTATCCGCACTGCAGCTCCAGTGGTTGACTGATCAACCCAAGTCTTTAATTGGGCGAATTTAGGTTGTTTGCTTCCTCTTGATAGTGAATTTTGAAATTCTAAGACAATAGTTGGCCATAGAGGCAGCCATCCCTGAAATTTTGGCTCAGAAAATGGCCCATGATCTTTAAAAATGCATGAGCGGCTGGTTAAGGTTAAAAATCTGAAGTTTGTTGTGAAAAGTTTATTTAGGAGTGAGGACCCCAAGGAAATAAAATAGTGGGCAATTTACGACTTCCTTCAAATAATATTAGATCAGAAACCACCACAATGTCCCTCATCTGCGTGAATCATCAGCACCTACTTTAGAATCATATATAAATTCAACGAGAGTAGTATGGTAGTGCATCTACAAAAGCAATCAAGGTAACTTTAATAAGGTACACATCAAGATTTTGGTTCATATTCTTCGCATCAACTACAACATCACATTTGCAGTAAATGCCCAAGACCGCGAGTGCACCATTGATCAAGTGTCCATACTTATTTCTTATTGCATAAATCACTCAATAATGGTTGAAACTCATGGTTAGTGTAGCATATATTATACAATTCCCATGCCCGAATTGCACATTGCCACTGCAGAACACCTCCACATCATGATTATTTAACTTGTAGAGATGATGTTTGTAGAGATGATGTTTGTAGATAACAGCTCTGTTTTTTATTTTGTCCCAGAATAAATTAGCAATATAGTTTGCATGCTAAGTTGCGTCAGAAGCAGTGTTGTTAAAGGCGCGCCGAGGAGCACGAGGCGCAACGAGGCGCACTGTTAGTGCATAGTTCTTACCGAGGCGCAGCGCCTTCAATGATGGCTTCTGAGTCAGAAGCCAGAAAGATATTCTCCTTTCCTATACCCAATCAATTATCTGAATTATTTGCTCAAGTTACGTAATATGTTCAACCTCGTCGTGGATCCTTGGCAAAGTGTGTTAAGCTAGGCCATTTGACTACTGTGGAATGCTACATCTGCAATCACGTGTCAACTGTGTTCTTATGTGCATTGCTTTGGTTTCTCTTCTTTATTTAAATGTAACTTCTAAATTCTTGTCTGAACAGGTAGTCTACATGGCTTTAGTGGGGTCATTCCCATTCAACTCTTTCCTGTCTGGAGTGCTCTCTTGTGTAGGAACAGCAGTCCTAGCAGGTAAGAATACTTTAAATTAGTTTTTTTTAAGAAAACAAATTGAACCGTGACTGACTATTTTCTTACAACAGTTTGTCTTCGCATTCAAGTCCACAAAGAAAACAAGGAATTTAAGGTTAGACTCCTTTCTAGATTGCCCTGGGTGTCAACAAGAAACTAGAATATATTGGCTTCCACTGGAACCTATTCTTTTTTTTTTCTAGTTACACACACACACACACACACACACACACACACCTTGTCTTTGACAAGGTTCGAACCTATTCTTCTGAATTGTTCTCCCTTTTGTTTTCCTTATACACTATAATACTACCAATAACGTAAAATTCTATTTCTCATATTTCATACTGTGGTATATTTGATACCGCGTGAATTTTTCTGTGATGTTGCATCTCAGCATCAATTTTTTTGACATTTATTTCATGAAAAATTGCAGGATTTGCCTCCAGAACGCGCATTTGCAGATTTTGTTCTTTGCAACTTGGTGCTCCATTTAGTAATTATGAATTTCCTTGGATAATTAGCTGTTTTAGGGCAACATTATTGAGAAACGCCAATTCAACATTATGGAGTTTTGGACAGCTCTATTTATGAGTTTGCAACTTTCTATTTGGATTGGATGTTTAGAAAATTTTGAACCTTCTTTAATGAATTTTTATGTGATTTTAAAGATTTATACATTGAAATACAGACTACAGTCAATTACGGAATTTATGCACAAAACAGAAGTAAAATTAATATCCAGTGAAAGCAATTAAACAAGAGACCTGGATTCAAAAGGTTTAACTTAATCAGGTTTGCACAAGTGATTTTTAATTACGTCAGTTTCAGCGGAGAACTTGACATTCAGAAATGACGACCTCTCATAGTAAACAAACAAGAATCACTGAATACATGCAACCTAATATTCAAGCAGTTCTGACAATGAAAGGCTATGTTTATCCATATGGGATGCCAAATATTGCGCAACATGACTCCAAGGACCTAAGAATTGCATACTGGCTATGAGATTTTTGTGATCCTGACTGGTATATAGAAGGGTCTAAAAACGCGGTGACTTGCAAAGTAGGGGCAGCACCTGTAGCTCTAGAGTTGGCTACTGCTCCCGCAGCAGCAGCAGAGGAGCTGGTCATGTTTGTGATGAGATCAAGTTGTTGAATGTCGACAGTAGATCTTCTAGCATCAGAAGAGCCCTGATCTCTCACTGGCAAATGGTCGTGTTTGTGATGAGATGAAGTTGTTAAATATCAACACTAGCTCTTCTACCATTAGAAGAGCCCTGATCTCTCCCTGGAAACTGATGTTAATAATTACCTTTAAAGTCTTGATGCCCTTGAACAAATGTCCTATTATGTCAACTAATATTGAGTTTGATGAACTGAGTATTGGTTATATTAATGGAGCTTTCAGCTAAATCTGTGACATCTGGAAAACAGCTGCAGAAGTTGCCATCGTCCGTAAAGTATCAAACAATAACATAGAATTTCTTTATACATAGAAAGAACACACAAACTTGGAATTTATTAAGTTATTTGCAATTATAAAATAATTATACAAAGAAATTTAGAACATCTAAAAAACTTGTACCGATGAAGCACATGTATCAGTAAAACATGATGCGTCACAAATCACAGAAGTGTTTTTAACCGGAAATTAATTATAAACTTCCACATTAGAGGTGCGCATCGTGCTAACATAAAACAAACCAATTGGATTGTAGGGATTTTTTCGTGAAGACCATTATTGATGTGCTATTATGATCATTCTAGTTGAAATTTGTATCGTAAAGACTAAAGACTTAACTCCCGCCCTATATAATCTTTTCTAGACTTGCCTGACTTTGCACGAACTCTAAAGTGGAGTTCAGTAAAAAGACACTATGAATTCTCAAGTCCTCGTCGTCGTTGATCACTGAGCATTATAATTTCCCCTCGTCTAAATGTTATAAGAATAAAGGGATATCAGTATTCATACTTATCAACTCACCATTTTCACTTTTTTTTGTTGCAGAAACATGATTTTCCAGTTCATCTTTATACTGGTTCTCACAACATCAAACATCTATACATCTGCGTTTTCGAGCAATGACACTGATCAACAGGCATTGCTTTCTTTTAAGGCTTCAATAAAAAATGACCCCTTGCGTGTGATGGACTCATGGAACAGTTCCATCGACTTCTGTCACTGGACAGGCGTTACATGCAGCCACAGACGGCAGAGAGTGACAGAAGTAGACCTCTCTTCACACGATTTGGTGGGTACATTGACCTCTCATATCGGAAACCTATCATTTCTCAGGTCAATTTATCTAGGTGGAAACAAATTACACGGCTCCATTCCAAATGAAATTGGTGGGCTATTTCGCTTGCAATATCTAAATCTGACGTACAATTCTTTTCGAGGTGGATTTCCAACCAATTTAAGTCATTGTGTTGATATCAGAAAAATCAGTATGGCTGACAACCATCTTGAAGGAGAACTACCGACTGAGTTCTCTTCTTGGTCTAAACTTATTTCGCTTAATCTTGGAAACAACCATTTTACTGGACCTGTTACACCTTTGATAGGGAATATGTCATCTCTTCGTCTAATTTTTCTGTATGAAAACAATCTCAAGGGGGAGATCCCAAGTGAAATTGGTCGATTGTTTCGCCTCCAATATCTAGCTCTTGCAAACAACTCTTTTGAAGGTGGATTTCCTGCCAATCTGAGTCTTTGTGCAGATCTGAGAATCATCAGCCTGTCCAATAACAATCTTGAAGGAAAACTACCTACCGACTTTGCTTCTTGGTCAAAACTTTATGCGTTTGATCTTGGAAACAATCATTTTACTGGACCGATACCACCTTCGATAGGGAACATCTCATCTCTTCTTTCGCTTGACCTACACGGTAACAATCTAGTTGGGGGCATACCTTTGGAAGTGGCTCATCACACAATATTGGAATATCTCTATTTGGACACAAACAATTTAAGGGGTATAGTTCCCCCTTCAATTTACAATATTTCGTCCCTCTATCTTGTTGATCTAAGCTATAATGTGTTGAAAGGAATGCTTCCATCAGATTTGGGTTTCACCCTTCCCAAGCTGCAAGAGTTCTATGTTGAACATAACATATTTTCAGGCCCGCTTCCAGTGTCAATAGCTAATATGTCCAATCTTGTTGTTTTTACGATAATGTATAACAACATTACCGGGCCTATACCAATGAATTTAGGTAGCCTTCCTAGTCTTGTAAGGCTACTTCTGGGTAACAATCCACTTGGAGACAATCGGCCACCAGATGACTGGAGCTTCTTCAATTCTTTTGTTAACTGTACCCAGTTACAATTTTTGAGCTTAAACAACAATGGTTTAAGAGGGGAGCTCCCGAATTCCATTGTGAATCTCTCTACTTTCATTGAGCTATTATTTCTGGATGGAAACTACATTTATGGAAGCATACCTCTTGAAATTGGAAAACTCGAGAACCTGAGAACACTTTCATTCTCTAGCAACTTATTAACAGGGACCATTCCAAAATCAATTGGAGAGCTATCAAAGTTGGGCGCACTAGATTTGGGTACCAACAACATTTCAGGAGTAATTCCAACCTCCTTCAGCAACATTACCCAATTAGTTCTTCTCGTTTTAGACAATAATATGCTCCAAGGAAGCATACCTACTCAATTGTTCAATATCTCAACTTTAGAGCAAATGTCCCTTGCTAACAACAGGCTTGAAGGTGTAATACCTGTATTTTCTTCCCGTTGTATTTACCTTTATTTGACCAGAAATTTATTTACAGGGTCACTTCCATCCAACATTGGAAGCTTGAAACAATTAGTTGAACTAGACGTTTCGTACAACGAACTCACAGGAGAGATACCCACCACTCTGGGTGGATGTGTGATGTTGGAGGAGTTAAATTTACAAGGAAATCTTTTTCAAGGTAGAATTCCATTTTCTTTCAGAGCTTTGAAAAATCTTCGAATTTTAGACCTCTCAAGGAATAATTTATCCGAAAACATTCCAAGATTTTTTGATGAGTTTCGTCTAATTGTGTTCCTCAATTTTTCGCACAACAAACTTGGAGGTGAAGTTCCTACAAAAGGCCTATTTTCAAACATTAGTGCTTTTTCTGTCATTAAAAATTCGGAGCTTTGCGGAGGTATTCAAGCATTGCATTTGCCTGCTTGTCCAGTAAAACACAGGAGGAATAAGAACAAAGCTTTTGCTATGAGAATACTACTAATCCTAGTTCTTGTACCCCTTGGTATCTTGTTAGCATGTCTTGTCTTGATTTTTTATCGACGTCGAAACTCCAAGAAGTTCAATGACCCTGTCCCAGTATTTACGGACAACCAATATCGTCAAGTTTCATACCATGAACTTCTCCTAGCTACAAATGAGTTTTCCCCAATCAATCTGCTAGGTAAAGGAAGATATGGTTCAGTTTACAAAGGAGTTCTCGACTCAGTGGAACACATAGTTGCTGTCAAGGTACTAAACGTTGAAGTACACGGAGCCATCAAGAGCTTTTTGGCAGAGTGTGAAACGTTGAGGAATATTCGTCATCGGAATCTTATTAAGATCTTCACGGCATGCTCTAGCATTGATTTTAAGGGAAATGACTTCAAGGCATTAGTTTTTGAGTTCATGACTAATGGGAGTGTGGACAACTGGTTGCATCCAAGTCCTTCCTATCAAGAGAATGAAAGAAACTTGACTTTACTCCAGAGACTAAATATATCCATTGATGTTGCACTAGGAGTGGATTACCTACATCATCACAGCCACACAAGTATCATTCATGGTGACATAAAGCCAAGCAATATTCTTCTTGATGAAGAATTTGTTGCTCATATTGGTGATTTTGGTTTGGCAAGGTTTTCCTTTGCTACTACAAGTGACATCAGTCAAGCACATACGAGTTCAACAGGTGTACGTGGAACAGTTGGTTATGTTCCTCCAGGTGACTTGATTTTCTTTCATCAATATTTAGTATCTCTTCTAGTATTGAGTTATAAAATTACGATACTTTGCTTGAATGTCTTCATTAACGAAAAGTTTCAAACTCAGAGGACTATAATATATCATAAAATGTTTTTTTCCCAAATTTCAAATGCTTAAGTTGTGCAGAGTATGGAATGTGCGGGGAGATATCTGTCGAGGGGGATGTGTATAGCTATGGAATTTTTCTGCTAGAAATGTTCTCTGGGAAACGGCCTACAGAGAGCAGCGTATTAGTTGACAATGATAATAATCTTCATGACCATGTGAGAAAAGCACTGCCG
This sequence comes from Apium graveolens, assembly GCF_009905375.1. Classification (NCBI taxonomy): domain Eukaryota; kingdom Viridiplantae; phylum Streptophyta; class Magnoliopsida; order Apiales; family Apiaceae; genus Apium; species Apium graveolens. Next base: position 29,454,437 of record NC_133653.1, read on the forward strand.
GAAAGAGTGGTGGACATTGTTGATCCACGAATAGTACTAGACCATGAAGAACGTGGTTTGATTGTAGATCAATCATACAGCAGGGGCAGGGCTGCCATGGAAGCATGCCTGGCATCAATATTTGAAGTGGGGATATTATGTTCAGAAGAGATGCCAAGAAAACGCATCGACATCAGTGTTGCTATTAAGAGGTTACATGTGGCCAGAGACAAACTTCTGCAGCAAAAATAGGCATCCGGATATATACTCTCCTAAAGTGACCATGAAGAACTTGTACCTATGTGTTTCCATATTTTATTTTTATATTTGTAATGTGGTTTTGAGTGTTACTTTGGTTAAAACATTGCTATATTACCATCAGGTTCCCTTGTTATTTTGTTTTGCTTAATTTTAATATGTATTGCCTAATTCGTACCTGTGTACTAGATAATAGTAATGCCCGAGTTTATGCAGTCGTTACATTACTATGAGACCAACTACTATTTAAATTCAGACCAGGTACTGATTCCATTTAGCTAGGATATGCTATAACATAATTGCATATTAACAAGATTTCAGGTTTCAGTGAAACAAATATTGGTAAAATAAGCTTTAGTATTAAAGATTGTCCAGACCTACTTTGTTATCGTAAACGTCAATATTGTTTAGTATAACAGAATAACAAATGGTGTCTATTTATAATTTACATTTTGTTTATATATTTCGCAACTTAGTTAGTTGTGTCGTGTGTGGAAAATACACCTCCCAATTACAGAACATAATGATAACATTCCAGGGACCATTTGGTTTCCACCACTTCTTTCCTATGTGGCTAAATCTGCTTGACCTTTTAAGTCACTTGCAGAAGACAAAACATTTAAATTGATTGATAAGTACTCATCTGGAATAGGGAACACAAGCTCTAATCACAACGTTGTAGTTGATAAATAAATGTAATTGTGCTTTTCTGCATATTCAGTAATCAGTACCTCTCTACTGCTGCATTTTCTCTTCTTAATTGTACAACAATGATTTTCAACTTTCTCCTATTCAACATTCTATTGATTTTTATGTTCAAAACCTCAACAACATCCCTATTTTCGTTTTCAAGCAATGTCTCTTATAAACAGGCTTTGCAAGTTGACTATATTGATTTATTTGCTGCAATTTGACCATTATTGCAGGTCATTTTTCCTTGATCCTTGCTATCCGGTAATCAAAATTTTAAAATATATACTATAAAAATGGTCTTGTGAATTTCTTGTTTTTCATAAGATATCTGAACTTTCTGACTGTTCCCAAAATTTGCTTATAATTAATTCACTGTGCAATCTATAGCTTCATATCAGCAAGTGGTTAATATGATTTATCAGCCTATTAACGTTTGTGGAAGTCACTGATCTCTATACATAAATACAGAAGTTTGAGTGGAAATATACATATATTTCATAATCGTTTACCTAATCTCAAGTTAATGATGCTATATAATTTGTAAGGGACTGGCTCAATAATCGTTTTATAGCGTTTAACCACCCTTTCACAGTTCTTCAGGATGCAAAAGTATATTAGGAGAATGTGTCAAGTTGTATTGGACTATTGGTGGCATAGAAGTATATCAGGGCTAGGAATACTAAAATCTTAAGAAGTCCTTATATATATACATAATATGGTACATAGTTTCCAATCTGATAGGCTTTTCATAATGCCTCTATATTCCAATGTACTAACTGAATCTTTCATCAAGATGTTTGGCAACCTAGTTATGTTGAAGATCAAGCAAATTACTGGAGTTAATGGTTTCCCTGGTCAAATAACTCCTTTTGACGTAACCTGTAACCAACCTTTGTTGCATTTCAGAACTTAGTTATTTGTGTTTAACACTTGAGAAATATACTTACTGTAAACATGTCAGACTAGTTCATGAAATGAGCTCGATACCAATAGGATTCAACTCTAAACTCTTCGGTACATTTTGTTATTATGTGTGGAAAACACATACACCTCCTAATAACTGATCTCACAGTTATTATGTGTGGAAAACACACCTCACAGTTCGTTATTATGTGTGGAAAATACACCTCCCATTCACTGACTGGCACATTTGAGAGGACCACTTCTTAGCTATTTGGCTAAACCTGCTTGACCTAATAAAGTCATTTGCTGGAGACAAAACATATTAAGTACTCGACTGGAATAGTCATACACATTCTCAAGGTTGATAAATGAAGGCAATCGTGTTTTGCTGAATATTCACCACCTTCATAACTGCTACATTTTCTCATCTTCATTGTCCAGCCATGATTTTCAACTTTCTCCTATTCCATATTCTCTTAGTTTTTGTATTCGGAACCTTAACAACATTCGTATATTCATTTTCAAGCAATGTTACCGATGAACATGCTTTGCTTTCTTTCAAGTATTCAATAACAGATGATCCATTGGGTGTGCTAGACTCATGGAACACTTCCAGCCAATTTTGTCATTGGACAGGGGTTACATGTAGCCCAAGACGACAGAGGGTAACAACACTTAACCTCTCCTCACTACACTTGGTGGGAACACTGTCACCTCACATCGGAAATCTCTCCTTTCTTAGGGGAATATACCTCTCTCAAAACAGCTTTCATGGCCCAATCCCAAATGAAATTGGGCGACTGTTTCGCCTACAATACCTTTATCTGAATAAAAATTCTTTTGAAGGCGAATTTCCTGCCAATTTGAGTCATTGTGTAGATATTAGAAACATCAGTATGTATGCCAACAATCTTGAAGGGGAAATACCCACTGATATTTCTTCATGGTCTAAGATTTATAAATTTACTCTAGCAAACAATCATATTACCGGATCAATTCCACCTTCAATAGGGAATATATCATCCCTTCGTATTCTTTATCTATACAGTAACAATCTAAGGGGGAGCATTCCAAATGAAATTGGTCGGCTGACTCGCCTACAACATCTTTATCTGGGCTCTAATTTTTTTCGGGGTGTATTTCCTGTCAATTTAAGTCAATGTGTAGATATTAGAAATATCAGTATGTATTCCAACGATCTTCAAGGGGAACTACCCTCTGATTTTTCTTCTTGGTCTAAGCTTGAGGTGTTTGATCTTTCAAAAAATCATTTTAGCGGATCAATTCCATCGTTTCTTGGGAATGTAACATCTCTCCATTTTCTTTATCTAACTTATAATAATCTTGTGGGGAGGATACCTTCTGATGTTTTTCATCTTGCAAAATTAGAGTTTCTTGACTTGTCACTGAACAGTTTGTCCGGTATGGTTCCCCCGCAACTTTACAACAATTCATTCCTGTCTGTCTTTGATCTTACCCTGAATGCGTTGGAAGGAACGCTTCCAACAAATTTGGGTTTCACCTTTCCAAAGCTGGAAGAGTTCTTTGTCGGCGGAAACAGATTTTCTGGCCCACTTCCACCATCAATAGTTAATGCATCCAATTTAGTTACACTTAGTATCTTGGGAAACAATATTACTGGGCTATCAAATAATTTGGGTAGCCTTCCCCATCTACAGAACCTACGCCTGGGTGAGAATCCACTTGGAGAGAATCTGCAGCCCAATGACTTGAGCTTCTTTTTCAGTTCTTTGGTCAATTGTACGCAACTAAAGCTTTTGGCCTTACCCGAGAGTAGTTTAGGAGGGCAGCTCCCAAATTCAATTGTAAATCTCTCCACGACAATGGAGGAACTGTACCTGTACAGAAATCACATAACCGGAAGCATACCCCGTGAAATTGAAAAACTTGAAAACATGAGAATACTTTCATTGTTTGGCAACTTGTTAACAGGGATTATTCCAGAATCAATTGGAAAGCTATCTAAGTTGGGGTCACTAGATTTGAGTAGAAATAACATTTCAGGATCAATTCCTACTTCCATTAGCACCTTCACTAAATTAGTTAATCTGTATTTAGAAAATAACATTCTCCAAGGAAGCATACCTACTAAGTTGTTTGGCATCTCAACTTTAGAGCATTTGGACCTTGCTAACAACAGGTTTAGAGGCGTGATACCTAACGAACTTGCGTTTTCTTCCCGTTGTCTATACCTAAATTTGTCAATGAACCAATTCACCGGCTCGCTTCCATCCAACATTGGTAGCTTGAAACAATTGTTTAAACTTGATCTTTCGTATAATAAACTCACGGGAGATATACCTGCTACCTTTGATGGATGTTTGATGTTGGAGGAGCTTTATATGGTAGCAAACCATTTTCAAGGTAAAATTCCGTCCTCTTTTGAAGCTTTGAAAAATCTTGCATTTTTAGACATTTCAAACAATATTATCTCCGGGAGTATTCCAAGTTTCTTTGATGGGTTTCACATGATATTTCTCAATCTTTCACACAACAAGCTTGGAGGACAAGTGTCAAAAAAAGGCCTCTTTTCAAACTTTAGTGCTTTTTCAATTACCGGAAATTTGGAGTTTTGTGGAGGTATTCAAGCACTAAATTTACGTGCTTGTCCTGTAAAAGTCTCGGGAAATAAGAAAAAAGCATTATCCAGTAGAATGATACTCATCCTTGTCCTTGTACCCCTCAGTATCTTGTTAGCATGTCTTGTGTTGATTTGTTATCAACGTCGAAATTCCAAGAAGTCAAATGACCCCATTCCAGTATTACAGGGTAGCCAATATCCCAAACTTTCATACCAAGACCTTTTACTCGCTACAAATGGGTTTTCTCCAAACAATTTGCTCGGTGAAGGAAGGTATGGTTCTGTTTATAAAGGAGTTCTGGAATCGGTGGAACATGTAGTTGCTGTGAAGGTACTAAACTTTGAAGTTCGCGGAGCCAACAAGAGTTTTGTGGCAGAGTGTGAAATGTTGAGGAACATTCGTCATCGGAATCTTATCAAGATCATCACAACATGCTCTAGCATTGATCACAAGGGAAATGACTTCAAGACATTGGTTTTTGAGCTCATGACAAACGGGAGTTTGGACAGCTGGTTGCATCCAAGTTATCATTACTATCAAGGAAATGAAAGAAACTTAAGTCTACTCCAAAGACTAAATATTGCCATCGGTGTTGCACTAGGAGTCGATTATCTACATCATCATAGTCATGCAAGTATCATTCATTCAGACATAAAGCCAAGTAGCATTCTTCTTGATGAGAATTTCGTTGCTCATATTGGTGATTTTGGTTTGGCAAGATATTCTTTTGCTACAAGTGATATCAATCAAGCACAAATGAGTTCAACTGGCGTACGTGGAAACGGTTGGATACGTTCCACCAGGTGACTGTTCATATTGTTCTTTTATCAATATTCAGTATTGCTTTAAATATTGAGCTAATTGATTAATATATTATGCATAATTACCTGCCATTTTTAGACATAATAGTATCATATATAAAAAATGTTTTTATATGTCAATTATATAACCATTTTTTGCGCAGAGTATGGAATATTTGGGGAGTTATCTAGTGAGGGAGATGTGTATAGTTATGGAATCCTTCTACTAGAAATGTTTTCGGGAAAATGGCTTACAGAAAGCATCATATTAATGGACAATAACAAGGATCTTCATGATTATGTGAGGAAGGCACTCCCGCAAAGAGTGATGGACATTGTTGATCCACGGATTGTACTAGATCAAGAAGAACATGGCTCGAATGTGCATCAATCACACAGCAGGGATCTCATTGAGGTATGTCTGGCATCAGTATTTGAAGTGGGGATATTATGTTCCGCAGAGACTCCACAAAAACGTATTGCAATTAGTGTTGCTATTACATTGTTACATGTGGCAAGAGACAAATTTCTGCAGTGCTATGACTAATCTAGTTGAGTTGAGAATGACAAGGAAGAATGTGTACCTATGTACTTCCTATACTTCATCCATTTATATATGTAAGTTTCGATCTGCAAAGTTCCATGAGTTGTAATCTTTGTAAACATATTGTAATTAGGTTTCCTTGTTATATATGCTAACACATGTTGGTTCATATGCTATATATATTTCTTTATGTTTTGGTAAATAACGTGCTAGAATACACCCTTCGAGATTTATGGACAAGGATATTTTACTGCACTAAAGAAGCCAAGGAAAAATATGTATTTGGTGTGATTAGGGCAGAATTATGAACGGTAACCAAAGTGCTTATTCCAATAATTTGGGTTATCATTATTATATTCCTATTAGTTGTGGCTGGCCAGCTGGGATGATCGATCGAAAAATTATGGGGTGATATGGAAAAAGATAGAAGTACTTGGTGTAAAGCCTTTTACCGGATTTTTGCTTTGTTATGTCGTTACGAGAGTGGAGCTTGGACCTTCCCTGTTTTCTATGAGAGTGGAGTGAGTTCCTTGCTCTAGCATCTCCCGAGACTGTAAAACTGATATGGGTTTTATATGGTAGATGACCATGCACCACCACAGTTTTTGTTCCTTTTGGCATCAGCATTAAGGTTATTCATCATTCAGTATCTTAATTTACTAATCGACATTTTGCTCCTGCTTCGGAAAGGTTTTACTTGATTCTTGAGAGACCAAATCTAGGTATTGTACTTGGTACCTTATGTTCAGCCTGATGATGATCACAACTTGGATTAGGTGTGTATCCAGTTTAACCTTAATGATTCTCGACTTAATTGATCGTGTCTACTGTTTCTATCATAACCTAGTATGATTTTTACATTTTCTTGTCTACTTGGTGTATCAATGGTTTTTAGCGAATTTATATGTGGTCAAGTTAAGGTGAAAAATATGTTGCATAGGCTTTGACATAATGCAGTCTCTCTTAATGTCGGAGAGTTCTGATGAACCTTGCATATTTTTGCTTTAGATTTAAAAGGTTTGTTTTCTTTCTTGGCCTCGTATAATCTGTAACTTTGTCAAATTTGCTTCATCACCTGATTTTATATGGATAATATACTAAAAAAATATTCACAATCACCTTCAGGTCTGCAGTATGATGTCTAGTTAAATATAACTGCTTTTGATTCTTTTTTTATAGTAGTATAATTTAAAGAGCAAAACAAATTTGTCTGCGTGGTCTTTTTTTTTTGAATTTTCAGATTTTTGTTTGTGATTATTATGAGATTTACCAGTAATATGCTTTAGCTGTAATCATTACAATTGCTTGTCCAATTTTTTTCTGGATCATCCCGGATTCATTGTGGGATAAGGTGAGGGAGAGAACCATGGGACTTGGATCATCCAAAGATAATAGAATTTACAACATGGATGTGAACAGTGGTTAGAATAGAATATAAGGTTCTGTAAGTCCTCCTAACACCTTGGTGTTTTATTAGAATCTTTAATATAGCAAGGTTAGAGCTCAATTTGGCATTGGTCCCAAGCGATTTCGAATCCTGCTACTCAAGATGGCTGCCAGTGATGATCTCTTTCGACCCAAAATACACAGTCTCATTGTTGGAAATAATAATTCAAAATTATTTGAATTGTTTTTTGGATTGATTTTGATTAGGTTGTTAGAAATAGAGTTTAAATATTTATTAGATAATGTAGTTTTTGAATTATAGATAAGGTTAGGGTTACCTATTTATTAGGTGTATTGGTTAAATGTACACCTATATAAAGAGGTGAATTATAATGTATTTTAATATGAGTATGGCATCTGATAATAAAATTTAGTTTTGTTTTTAGTTTACTCTTTGAGAATATCTTTTATCAGTTATCATTTATTTTATAAAACTCCAACATGGTATCAGAGCTATGTTCGATTGAGTAACTGGGCGTCAAAAAATTGCTGCGAATAAATGAAGAAATGGAAGAAAACAGATGGTAGTATTGCTAGAGATTCATGAAGAATGAGATGTGTGTCTCAGGGCTTCAAAAAAAAAAATATTTTTTTTGAGTTATTGGTGATTATGTGCACCATAAAGAAACTGTGGAGAGAAGGGCTCCCGAATGAAACTGTGGAGAGAAGGGCTCCCAAATGAAACTGTGGAGAGAAGTGCTCTGCAACAGTGGTAGAGGTGATGGGAAGTACATCACTGGTCAAGTAATTTTAAAAATTTTGAATTAAGAGGGAGTGTTGGAAATAATAATTCAAAATTATTTGAATTGTTTTTTGGATTGATTTTGATTAGGTTGTTAGAAATAGAGTTTAAATATTTATTAGATAATGTAGTTTTTGAATTATAGATAAGGTTAGGGTTACCTATTTATTAGGTGTATTGGTTAAATGTACACCTATATAAAGAGGTGAATTATAATGTATTTTAATATGAGTATGGCATCTGATAATAAAATTTAGTTTTGTTTTTAGTTTACTCTTTGAGAATATCTTTTATCAGTTATCATTTATTTTATAAAACTCCAACACTCATAATGTTTTTGATATTGGACTATAAACTAAGTATAATATCCAAATTTTTGCAGCTAGCTAGGTACAAATTAAGCTGTTTGGAAATCTGGATGAACATCTTATTAATAGATTTTGACTGTCTGTGCTGAGTTTTAACAAAAACAATTAACAAGGCGGTTGCAGAATATCTAATTTTAGGTACAGCTAAGAGTACTCTTCAATCCGGAAATAAACAAGCATCCGATTTGATATTTCACATTCTAATTTTATCCATTCCAGTTAATAAAGTAAGTATTTTTATTTACATGTCCGATCGTTATATAGTCGGAGGTTGGTCCTGAAGGCCAAGCACTAGATAAAGTTATTACTGAAGTCCTAAAAGACAATTCAGACAGTTGTTAGAGCTGTATTTTGTAGCTTACAGATTGGAATGCCTTTATACTTTCACAAACAACCAGCACATATACATAAACTAACACCTTAAAGTTTTAACTAAGAGAAAACGTCATCAAGGCATTTGTATTATGATAGTGACCTTTCATCTGGATTTGAGTTGTAGCTTACTCGCTTCAGTATATTATCCGAGCCTTCAAAGTACGTGACCTCTTACCAAAATTTTACCACCTATTCGATATCTTAACGAAGTACTGTGTTAAACCAACATATTTTGTAAAATCTGATGCAGTTGCTTGGAGAGCCTTGGACCGGGAGCATTATTCACACCGTCAAAGGAAACTATTTCACCCAAATACTTTTGCCTCCCGTATGTGCTTGAGCTTCTATTTTACCTCATTCATATGTGGTTAAGGTGAAGAATATGTTGCATATGCATCGACACAATTAATGCAGTATCTCCTCAAAGTAAGATTTTGAGCGAAATACTCTACCTTAGAATAAGATTTGGACATAAAAGTACTTCAAATGCACCAAGTAATATCACACTAGCATTTCTTGAGTTCACTTGCATCATATATGCAGCTGTAATTTTTATTAACTGTTTGACCATCTGTTATATACTATACTCAAATATAGATAGAACCTGAATCATAAACTCAACTTTTGTGTGCTACTCTGATGATGGCGAGACCCAAGGTGATAAACGAGCTATGATAGAAGATTGATAAACGAGCTATGATAGAAGATTGTAACGAAATGTAATATTGAATATAGAAGACAAAGTTATCTGAAATGTGTATATGAAAGCTCAAAAAATACAATGTTGAAGTACTGTGCTATTTATACATCATATACCAGCTGGATCCTAACAGAATGTGATGACATGGCACTAACTAATCAGTATATTAGAAAACTTAATAATTAAGTTTCAATATCCCCCCTCAAGATGGAGGTGTAAACACTCCAATCTTGGACAACAAATTGTTAAAATGAGTAGTAGGAACAATCTTTGTTAGAACAATCTTTGTTAGAACATCAGCTAGTTGTGAACGAGTAGGCAAGTACGTAAGCTGCAATAAATCTTTCAAGACCTTGTCACGGGTGAATTGACAATCCAACTCGATATGCTTGGTACGTTCATGAAAAACAGGATTCTTGCCTATATGCAGTGCAGACTGGTTATCACAGTATAGAACAACTGGTTTGAGACTATAAACCCCCAATTCTTCAAGCAAACGAAAAACCAAGTGACTTCTGCAGCAGTCGATGCAATGCTTGAAAGTGTAAAGTGTGAGGAGCATGCATATACTGACTTAACGTTTGTACTATATAGGACAAATCCGGCCGAGTGTTTGTCAGATAATTAAACTTTCCAACTAATGATCTGTAGACTTCAGGATTATCAACCAATGCACCCTTAGATTGTGACAGTTTAAGATTCAAAAGAAGAGGAGTACAAGAAGGTACAGAACAATCCAAACCTGCATCAGCTAAAAGATCTTTGGCAAATTTCTGTTGACACAAAATAATACCATCAGTGGTGTGTGTAACCTCTATGCCCAGAAAATAGTGAATATCTACAAGATCTTTAATCCCAAACTGAGTGTCAAGATGAGTTTGTAAATCAGAAATGCCAGTAGCATCATCTCCCGTAAGAATCACATCATCGACGTAAACAGCAGCTATGCAAATAAGACCATTGTGTCTTTTGATAAACAAGCTATAATCATTTTTAGATTGATGAAAACCTTGACATAACAACTCTTCAACTAGCTTAGCATGCCACTCTCGGGATGCTTGTTTAAGACCGTAAATAGATTTTCTAAGTAAACACACCAAATTAAGTGGATTAGAAACTCCTTCAAGAACAGTCATATAGACTTTCTCTTTTAAATGATCATGAAGAAAGGCATTGTTCACGTCTAATTGATGTAAACACCAATGTCGTGTAGCGGCCACAGAAAGTAAGAGTCTTACCGTACTCATTTTAACAATAGGGGAGAAAGTCTCTTCATAATTTATTCCATGCTTTTGATTATAACCTTTAACTACTAGACGTGCCTTGCATCTTTCCAAACTGCCATCAGATTTAAGTTTCACTTTAAACACCCATTTGGAATCAATAGGTTTCTTATGTGGAGGAAGAGGGACAAGATCCCATGTGCAATTAGCTGCTAAAGCTTGTAATTCACATTACATAGCAGCCACCCATAAAGGACTAGAAGAAGCCTCTGTATATGACCTTGGTTCAGAAAGAACACATGTAGATAAATGAGGAGAAGGTGTGATAACAAGATTACACCAGTGTGTGTTTAAGGCTGTATTACATTTATAATCAGACAAAAACGAAGGTGATTTTTGTAACCGTGTAGACTGTCTAACAGGAATGATAACAGTAGAAGGCTTAAAAGAAGGTAGTGAATTTGGAGATGAATTAGAACTCAAATCACAAATGACAGAATCTGAAGATGAATTAAGATGATTAGCAAAAGAATCAACCATGTTATCAACAGAAATTACAGAAACATGACCAACAAGATCCCCAGGAATACCATCAGCAGGCATGAAGCAAGGATTATTCACATAAGGTAAACAGATTTGTGATGGAAATTCAGAAGGAGTATCATGAGAATGAAAAGTGAAATGAGATTCATGGAAAATAACATCTCGTGACACAAAAACAGTATCAATACCATAATCAAGCAATTTATATCCTTTTTGTGTGATGGAATATCCTAAGAAAACACATGGTTTAGATCTAGGATCAAATTTACTCCTATTTTCAGCAATAGTAGAGGCGAAACACAAAGTACCAAACACCTTTAGATGATCAAGATAAGGACATGTACCGGTTAATCGATGGTAAGGTGTATCATTTCAAATGCTTTGTAAAGGAATTCTGTTTATGATGTAAGTAGCACACAAAACGCTTTCACTCCAGTACTTAGCTGAAATGTTGGACTGAAAATACAAAGATCGCGCAGTTTCAAGCAAATGTCGATGCTTACGCTCCACAATACCATTTTGTTGTGGAGTGTGACTACACTAGTTTGATGAAGAATCCTTTTTTTAAGAAACAACTCCCTCATCGGACCAAAACACAACTCAGGAGCATTGTCAGATCGAACTTTCTGAACTTTGGTTTTATAATGAGTTTCCACATGATTAAATAAATCGGACATAACTTGTACATAATCTGTTTTTGATTTCAACATATGAACCCAAGTAAAATGGTTGTAATCATCCACAATAGTTAAAAATTGATTACAACCGGTATAAGACTTGATTTTGTAAGGTCCCCAAACGTCTTTATGTATCAATTCAAATGCACATTGAGTTTTAATACTACTAAGTTGAAAAAAAGCTCTAGTCGGCTTGGCCAATGGACATATTTGGCAAATGAGCTTAACAGAAGAATGATTAAGCCCCGAAAGAGTTGGAATAGTCTTCAACCTATCAAAAGGTAGATTCCCCAGTCGTAAATGCCATATGCTAAGATCTTCCTTAAAACTCAAGCATGCTCTGTTATCAGAAGTTGCTTCATGAATCTTTGTTGTAATATAAAGTCCTCCCTGTGAACTACCAAGAAGAATTTGCTTCTCTTTCTGCAAACAGTCCTGTATCATACAATGTTGACCATCAAATTTAACTAAGCAATTCAAATCCCTGCATAATTTCTGAACTGAGATTAAATTGTACTGAAAATGAGGAATGTGCAACACATTATGAAAAATCAATTCATGGTTAACTTGCACAGAACCGACATGGAGAATTGGCACTTGTCTACCATCTGGTATGACTATATATTCCTCTCCAACTACAGGTTTGTAAGTAGTAAACATGTTCAAGTGAGAACAAATATGATCGGTAGCACCGCTATTAGTCAACCATTTAGTTTTAGCATACTTATCAGTCAACAAACATAGCTTACCAGCTAATAAAGCATGCTCTTGAGATGCATGTGCACTTGATGATTCAGAAATACCACTTGATGTAGTAGAAAATGACTGTTTGTTAAGTAAATCAATGAGCTGTTGATACTGAGTTGCAGAAAGAGATTGACTTGCAGAATCAGCTTTTTCATCAGAAGTAGAAAAAGAAAATGTTGCCACTTTCTTGTCTCTATTAGTCTTGAAATTGGAAGGATAGCCATGAATTTTGAAGCATATATCCATAGTATGGCCACTCATTTTACAATGTGTACAAAAGTAGCTCCCTCCTTTCTTAGTACCATAAAGTTTCCCAGTTCCGGTAGTGTTCTACTTCTGAAACCCAAAATTGGCAGTATTGTTGCTACTTCTAAAATTCCTTCTATTTTCAATCATGAATGCCAGAGAATCAGGCTGACTAATAGACTGAGATAACTCCTGATGTCCTTCTTCCTGTGAGAAGACTCTAAATGCATTAGAAAAGCTGGGTAGTGGTTGCTACATCAACACATTACCTCTAACAGTAGCAAACTTATCATTCAGGTTCATCATGAATTGTAAAAGCCTATGACCATGCTGCATCTGAAGTACTTTCTGTGTCACATTGCAGGTGCACTTGTTACAGGTACAGCATGGTAAAGGACTAATATCACTCATTAAATCTCATAGAGTTTTGATCTCAGTGAAAAATTCAGACACACTCTTAGATCATTGATGCAATTCAGCCAATTGTTGCTCAATGGAAAAAAGTTGTGTCATTGAGGCATAGTCAAATCTATCCTCTAAATCCAACCAAATCTACCTAGCAGTCTTAAAAACAATACACTCCTGGAAATTGTATCATCTAAATTGCAGATTAACCAATAACACACTAGGTCAATACATCTTTCCCAAAGCTTTGAAATCAACAGAGGTCACATGTGGTTTAATAACTGTTCCATCAACAAATCCTAATTTATTTTTGACAGAAAGACTTAACATAATCGATCTCTTCCAATTACTGAACCTGTTCCATTGAACTTTACTGAAACGAGCTGAGATGTATTAGCATCCGAAGGATGTATGTAAAACACACTAGAGGAATCCTGATTAGGTGATACGAGAGGTCTACTCCAAGGACTGGTACTACTAAAAGCCATTGTTAACTTTTAACAACTAAATTGATTCGAAGAATTAAGATTAGTAACGAAACTATAAACAAATCGAGAAATCAAGAAAGATTAGATCTAGATCGAGAAAGTGATTAGAACTAGAAACACAAGAATAACAGATCGATGAACAAATTGATAAAGTAGCAGATCAATGAATAGAACAACGAAGATATCAATCGTAATTGATATACAGCTCGATCTAAACAGATTAACGAAATGATTTTCAAGAAAACAAGTACTTTTCAGTAAGAAATGAATCATTCTCGTAGAAATAAGGAGTTGAAAATATCCGAGATTACACGAGAATCGAGCAGAAGTGAAGAATCAATCATTTTTTATGCTCTGATACCATGATAAACGAGCTATGATAACAGATTGTAACGAAATATAATATTGAATATAGAAGACAAAGTTATCTGAAATGTGTATATGAAAGCTCAAAGAATACAATGTTGAAGTACTGTGCTATTTATACATCATATACCAGCTGGATCCTAACAGAATATGATGACATAGCACTAACTAATCTGTATATTAGAAAACTTAATAACTAAGTTTCAATACAAGGAATGCTGATCTGGAGTTCCTGTTGCCAATCTCACATGAGCTAGAAGCGCACTAATATTTTGGCCATGCTGGTGAGAGATAAAAGTCGTGATTTTTCTTTGGAGAAGAGTGACTCAGTATCAGCAAATGTCAAATTAGCTCTTCTATAAAGTCCTCATCAATATATTTTTCCCTAACTTGTAAGATTCAGACTTCGGTGACTAAATTGTTGACATTCTATTTGTAATATTAAAAGTAATAACCTCTGATTCTTATCTCAAATTTCAGATACACTAGGGTCTTGTTTGTAGATTTTAAGGTTCTAAAAAATTTCACAGCATATTTCTGTTTAAAATTAAAAGAAGAGTATAAAAAATACAAAAAAATCAAAAATTAACATAAAAAATTATGCTGGTAAAGTTCTGTTATATTTCTCACCGATTTTTTATCCCCGATCATCATAATTCAAATAATGTTCATTCATTGTCTAGCAAGCCAGTTTGTACTGCGGTTTAATCCAGTTATATGTTTTTTTGAACAAATAAATCTATGCTAGAATATAACATATAAACAGTAGACTGCTTAAAATGTAACAATGATAAAATCAAAAATTTTGTTACCAGTTATCTCTGCAGGAGTAACTACCATCTTCAAAATGGTGGAAATAATTCCTATCTCTAACTATAATCCTTCGGTTATAAATTTTGGATGTTAACTTATTGTATGTGTGACAATCGTCACATATTTTTAAGTTTCTGACTATTCTTATAGGGGATACTTCTGATGTCTGTATCAATGCAAAAGCAATTGACACTGACCATATATGTCTACATAATCTCTTCATTTTCTCCTCTTCACTACAATATAAAATTTTGGGAGGGCTTGAGTTTCACTTCTAGCAATGATCGTGCATTGAATACCATAATGATTATAAGTACTGGACTTCCCGAAGTTGAAGGGATTGTTTGCCTGCACATGAAAGTGGACTTCCCGAAGTTGAAGGGACTGTTTGCCTGCACATGAAAGTGCAATTTGCTGCAATTTGTCTACTATTGCAGCTCATTTGTCCTTGCTCCTTGCTATCCAGTAATCAACATTGTAAAATAATGTAAAAATGGTCTTGTAATTTTTTTGATTTTCATAAAATATCTCTACACTGTTCCAATATTTGCTTTCAAATAATAGAAGTGTAAAATGGAAACGTACGTAGATTTCATAATCGTGTTATCTAACCTCAATGTAAAAATAATACGGAGCAATGAAAAGTTACTTGCCTCAGTTACGCAAATAAATAATTCACGGTAGAGCACATAATCAATTGTTAGCAACCCATCGAAAACAAAACATATTATATCTCAAACTTCTCCAAGATTCCAATTCAGATCATATTCTTATTTAGCCTTTTTACCCTCTAAACGATGTTTTCTTGGAAAACACAAAACACTAAAGTTGTAGATAACGAAAAGATCTTTTTGAAAAGTCCAGAATCAACAAATTATGACTTACGATGAATTTTTTATGAATTTATAAGACTGCTGATTTTTTAGTACAAAATCCATATGAATTTAAACAATTAAAAATATGATGTATTTATAACGATACAAAACCCTAAATATTAACCTACAAGTTATCCATATTAGATTCTGATCCATATTTTAGGCCTATTAGTCTAATCAAATTTTAAATCTTAGTTCTTGTCTAATTTAAATACTTTTATTCTATAATTCAATTATTAATCTAATTCTAAAAATTACAGGATATTACATACTACCCTCCTTCAAAAGAATTTGGTCCTCAAATTCACAGCAATCATATACGTCTACTCCATCTAATATCCTATAGGTCAAACTTAACTATGGTCCACAAGATCGAATCTTAGGAAATGTAATAGTCACATAACTAATACACTCTGAAAGACTGCCTGCTCTTGATACCAACTCAAACAACCCGCACATCCGGACTATAAAATCTAAATCAAAACTAATAAAAAATACATATATTAATCCAAAATTCTATTACAAAACTGACTATTAGAAAAGCGCAGCTAAAAGCGGAAGTCCAAAAGTCAATATACTTCAATTCTAAGTCTTCTAACTTCAATACTATCCAACTCGAAATCATAGACGAAACCTGAAACATTAAAAGAATGAGCAGCGAAGCCCAGCAAACAACTACCGTCCAACGGCTCAAAATAATATTTTATATCTTTTTCGAAAACATAATTTAAACATGCTTGACACATAACACAGATCACACAAAATCACACATATATTCGATAATAAGGTGAACAAAGATGCACACGATATAATCAATAACCATAATCAAAACGAAGCACATGACACATTCTATAATCCACATAATCAAAATTCTTAATCAATCAATAAATATTAATAACAAATTCTTATCTTTAGTGTCACAGTCCTAAATCACACCTTATGACACACTTTGTCAGTAACCGGCATCTTATACTTTATGCCACAGTTCCCAGGTGACCGGGTTCGAATTCTTATTCGATAGGGGCAAGTTTACATCCCTCGTCAGGTGAAACCGAAACTTGACAAGGTATCGATGTGTTCCGGAATGTGCGCAAACTAGTTCTAAGTTCTAAGTATCACACTGTCCAGTGATTAAAATCTTATTCTAATACATGACTAAGATTGAGGATTTCTGAAAATTTGTTATCTTATTAATCACACATAATATGGCACATTACACATTAAATATGGAGCAACGAACAGTTACATACATATTCAGAACATATAATCTAACAAATGTCACATAATAATACGGAGCAACGGATAGTTACTTACATAATACGTAAGCAAATAAGTAATACAGAACACCGAGTAGTTACTTACAAATCACGTAGGCAAAACAAATAATACATAGCAACGAACTTGCCTCAGTTACGTAAAATAATAATTCACGGTAGAGCACATAATCAATCGTTAGCAACCCATCGAAAACAAAACATCTTAAATCTCAAACTTCTCCAAGATTCCAATTCTGATCAGATCCTTATTTAGCCTTTTTAACTCTCTAAATGATATTATCTTGGAAAACACAAAAAATGAAAGTTGTAGAGAACGAAAAGATCTTTCTGAAAAGTACAGAATCAATGAATTCTGACTTACGATGTTTTTTTATGAATTTTATAAGGTTGCAGATTTTTTAGTACAAAATCCCTACGAATTTAAACAATCAAAACGGGGAAGACGAATATGGTATATTTATAACGATACAAGCCCTATATCTTAACCTACAAGTTATCTATATTAGATTAATCTGATCCATATTTTAGGCCCATTAGTCTAATCAAATTTTAAATTCTAGTCCTTGTCTAATTTTAATACTTTTATTTTATAATTAAATTAATAAATTAATTCTTAAAATTACGGGATATTACATTTAGAGCGGATGATAATGAAATTTTCAGAATGTTTGGATGGTTAATAACGGATCAAAATTTGAGTTTTAACTTTATGAAACAAAGTTCAATAAGTTGAATCAAACAGGTAGATGTATATATACCCTTTATTAATAAGTGGAATAATGTATAATTTGTTACTAAAAATATCAAAGTACCAAACTACCAAATTTGGTACTTACATGATATAAGTAAACTTCTATTCTTAATAAATTTTATTTTTAACACAAAACGACTTATATTCTTTGTAAATTTTATTTTCTTTTTAGTTAGTGTTCATTTAATCGTAATTTTTATCGATAATTAAGTAATATTAAATAAATTATATTGTAAAATCTAATTATAAGATAATTATCAAATTATATTAATTAATATTAAATTATCTAAAGAACAGATACTTGATTCATAAGATAGAGATACAATTCGTTTCACAAAAATAAAACTAATATGTTAGATTTCTATATCAAGTAAAATAATGTAAAATTAGAATTATAGTGAAAAATTTCATAACTAATTCGATTCTTTTTAACCACATAACTATTTTTTACAAGTATCAATTTAATATTGATATTAATATATTAATTTTAATTCATGTTTTGCACAGATTATGAATAATTCTCTACAAATATTAATTTGATACTTTTTAGTCTCGGGTTCGTGTCTCGCACGAGTTATCAACTATCTATATTAATAAGGAAATCATGTTTAGGTCCTAAATTTTGGTACTCACTAGAAAATTATACAATTATTTTTAATTTTATGTAATAAAATCTCAACTGACAAAAATTAACTTTTACTTTCTGTAAAATTTTATTTTCTTCAATTTTTATCTTTATTTGTTGCTGAACATCCAAGCGTCGGATTACTTTAAAATAAGATTTATATAAGTAAATAAGGTGAATGCATAACTAGAACAATATTTTAGAAATTTTAGAGTTACACTTAACTTTAACTTCGACTTTTTTAACTACATATTTTAACAGCATTTTATATATTATATTTAGATCTGTATTTTGCAAAAATTTTGAGTTTCAGTTTTATACAATTAATAATGTGATATTATTATTTTTAATTTCGGGTCCGTGTTTAGCACGGGTTACCGACCAGTATATATAAAAACAGGTAAATGCAAAAAAAAACAATTTCAATTTCCTTGATCAAGTTCTGAGGGAAGGTTTTGGGGCCATCGGACACTCCCTTCAATCTATCCCGTCTGGCAAATGCGCCACAAAGTTGCAGAGGACAATGTAGTTGCAAAAAATCTGGTTGCCAGAATTTGTGTTGTCCATATAGACTATAGTCTAGGATCATATTCAAGTAAACGAAGCATTTTCAAAATTTATTAAAGAGTTAAATGCATTTGGGGGGCCAAAGTTTTGCTAAATTCTCAAATTTTTTGTTGTAGTTAAAAAACAACAAGTGAGTGGCCAACGTTACCTTCCGCATTTTGACATGGTGGCGGCCGTCAGCATCCGTTAAGTTTTTGCCGTTAAGTCCTAAAAATACATAAAAATAAATAAAAAATGAAGGGTATTTTAGTCTTTTCGGTGGAATTAATAGCGGGAAGGCATATAGTGACTCGGTTGATGCCCCAAACCGGTAGCCACCATCACAGTAACGAAGAAAAACCCTAACCCCTTTTTAGAAATTCGATTACTGAAAATCCAAGAAGACGATGGAGTGGTTTATGAGACCACGCAAGGAGAATGAGAAATATGGATCTGCAGAGTGCCTCGATTATAAAGGTACAACTTTTAACCCTATTTCTTGAACAAATATGTGACTGTGAAAATATGTGAATCGTTTGTACTAAAATATATGTTCATGTGGTCCCAAATTATTCTTTATGTCCCCCATTTGCATGTTACTTTGCCCTAAATTGCATACCCTACTTGTTTATTGTTTGTTTGCAGATTATCCTGATTTCTTTACAATTAAACTGTACCATGGGGGTGAATTTGAGAATAATTTCAAAAAGTTTGTTAATTACAAAGTTGATTACTTTGATTTCTGTAATGTTGATCTGATGTCTGTACTTGAGGTTGCTGCAATGAGTAAAGAAGCAATAGGTAGAAGGTCACTTGCTCACAAATCTGTAGCATTTGAAATGTATTTCAAATCACCAAATGAGACCATGGATGAAATTGGTAAACTGGAAACAGATAATGATGTATTGATGAAGACTGGGCTCATTTGTCAGAATGTGCAATATGTGGAAGTGTTTGTGGTTGTTATAGAGTCCCTAGCTGTTGAAGGTTTGCCACTAGAAGATAAAAATATACCCACCCATCCTGTCACCCACCCTGTTATAGAAGTTCAAGATGAGGAAAGTGAGGAAGTAGTACAAACACCTGATGAAAGTAACGAGTCCTCAGTGCGTAATAGTGAGCCACCAGTTACTAAGAAGAGGAGATTCAAGAGTGTTGGTGTTAAACATACACCCAAGAAGAGGTCTTCAAGAAGGCCCAAGTTGGTGAAGAGTGATGGTAATGAGGCAGATAGTGAGCAATGTAATGAGGAGATGCAAGAGGAGGCTGGTGAGCAGTTGAATGAGGATGGTGACAACTACTATAACTTTGACAATCTAGATGATTTGTTCAATGATGGAAATGTTGGGGGTAATGATGAAGAGTGGTTCCCTGAAGACAGTTTATCAGATGAAGAGTGGCACCCAGATAGTTCAAATGATGGAAACTCTACTCAAGATGAGGACTTTGGGATTGATAGCAATGATGACAAAAAGGCTGATGAGGAAAACATTGATCTGAATGATGAAGTATTTGGTGGCAGTGAAGATGAGAACATGGTTGTCAGTAGTGATGATGAAGATGATCACATCTTTCCTGAGTTCAATGAGGAGAAAGACATGAAGGATCCCCATTTTGAACTTGGAATGCTTTTTAGCAGTGCAGAGGTGTTAAGGCTAGCGGTGAGGAGCCATGCTATTACCCAGAGAAGGCCTGTTCTTAGGCAACCAAATATGGGAAGCAAGGTCCAGTTCATTTGCACAGCTCCTTGTAAGTGGAAAATTTATGCCAACAAATGCCAGAAAACTGATAGTTACCAAATCAGGACTTATCAAAATAAGCATACCTGTCAGTTGACATGGGAACAAAAACAACTCTCTGCAGATTGGATAACTAGGAGGTATATGGATGAAATACGAATGAATCCTAGCTGGGAGTGTGAAGCTTTTCAGAAGAAGGTGGTCAATGACTTAGGGTGTCAAGTGAATAAGTCAATGTGTTACAGGGCCAAGGTCATTGCTTTAAAGGCTATAAATGGGACTCATGAGGAGTCATATGCCATGTTATGGGATTATGGAAATGAACCGAGGAGAGTAATGCCTTCAAGTACAGTATGCATAGAACTTGAGGATAAGGAGCATGGTCAGGAAAGGGGTAGGTTTAAAAGGATATACATATGTCTAGGTCCAGTGAAGTTGGGTTATTTGGCTGGATGTAGGCCACTTATTGGATTGGATGTGTGTCATTTGAAAGGCCCATATGGGGGGCAGTTATTGACAGCTGTGGGTATGGACCCTGATGATGGTATGTATCCTGTGGCCTGGTCTGTTGTGGATGCAGAGAATACAGACAACTGGGCATGGTTCATTGGAAAGCTTAAGGAAGACCTGAACATTATCAATGATAGTGGTTGGACTTTTATTTCAGATAAGCAGAAGGTAACAAACTAGTTTATTTTATGGTTGGACATGGTTAATTGCTAGCATTCATGTGTACTGAAATATTTGTGTGTTCTGTTTTTTTTGCCAGGGACTAATCAATGCACTGGATAGGTTGTGTCCAAATGCTGAACACAGATTTTGTGTCATGCATTTGTACAATAACATGCACAAAATTCACAAGGGGACAGGGCTAAGGACTTTCACTGCCATGTAATTTTTTTTTAAAATTGTTGCAATTAGATTACCTTATTATGCTATTCCTTTAAAATTGTTTGTTAGGTTTATAAGCATATTGTTGAACCAATTATTGGCAAAGAGGAATGGATCAAGACTGAATTTACAGACCCTCTACCTCCAAATGTGAAACCATCCATTGGTAGACCTAAAATCAGAAGGAACAAGAAAAATGACATAAAAGCGCCCCCACCTGATGCAACAAAACTTAAAAGGCAAAAAACTAGTTTGAGGTGTAGCAAGGGCAATCAATGGGGACATAACAAAAGAACTTGTGGAAGACAGGTACACTGTTAACTTATATTGTTAGCAAGTGCAATCTATTTTAATTTTGTACTCACTTGTACTGCTCTTTCAAGGGTATGAAGTCAAATGATGCTAATGAAGAAGCCAATGAAAATGATGCTGATGAAGAAGCCAATGAAAAATGATGCTAATGAAGAAGGCACAGAGCAAGGACAACATGCTAATTATGATGGGGGAAATTATGCTACTGAGAAAGAAGCCAGTGAAAATGGAGGCCAAGAGGAAGGCCAGAACATTGCCACAGAGATTACACCAGGTGCTTCTCAACCACCAAACCAAGCAGGTGACACTGAAACTGGGTTTTTTCAGTCACATCCTCCTTCTCCAAAAAATAATTTGGGACCAAGTTCATGTGGAGTGGCTCCTAAAACATGGCAGAAGCAGAAAAAGACCATCACAACAAGAGCAGAAATCATAAGAGCAAGGAGCACTAGGGCCAAGAAATTTAACAAGAAATATGTTAACTAAACTAAGTTTTTATGCAAGCATTTATATGCAAACTTGTCAGCCTATAAAAGGTCTTTTAGATTTCTATTTAAGGTGTGTTTAACCATTTAAGCAGTTTAGACTTATGGATGCTAGACTTCTGTATTTTGGATTTGCCAGCCTCTAAAAGGCCTCCTGGATTTGTATTTTGCAACCACTTAATGGTTTAGACTTATGGATGCTAGAATTATGCTAATCTTGTGCCATTTAATCTTAATGTTAATGTTTTGTTTTATGAATTTATTGGAACAACATTGTAAAATAAGACATTTTCATTACATTAAAAGGAACACCAATTCAAAGACACTACAAACATTTATTCACTGCATTTTACAACTACCAAACATCACATTCATTACTCAACTTCCATCCACCATCTTCATTACAACAACACCTACCATTCCTACTTCAATTACTCAACATTTGCACTGCATACATGAGCAAAACAGAAAATAACAAAGGCTACAACCATTCTACACAACCATTTTCTACCCTCCTTCTTCTTAACTTCAAGCAATTGTTTCTCATGCTCACTTTCCATAGCTCTCAACCTCCTTAGCAAACCTGGAATCACAACTTTTGCCCTGTTACAAAGAGGAGCATCCACCCATTGAAAATAACCACAACAACCCATTGAGCAATTTCTGAATCGCCGCCCAGCATTTGCATCAGTCCAGGCAACCCGATCTGCTGCAAGCTGCCCGCAATGACAATAATTCATGTTTTGCTAGTGAGTAGATGTTGATTTAGGAAGAAGAAGTTAAACTTTGGTGATTAGATTTTCATTACAGTGTTATATATTTATATATAGACACACTAAAGGACCGTTACAATTGTGTAAATCCGAATATACCCCTCCTCCGTTACACCCGTTAGTGGGGAGTTGACGAGCGCCACCATGTCAAAATGCGGAAGATAATGTTGGCCACTCACTTGTTGTTTTTTAACTACAGCCAAAAATTTGAGAATTTAGCAAAACTTTGGCCCCCAAATGCATTTAACTCTTTATTAAACTCAAGACTTGCAATTTTCTTTATTTCTTATTTTTGCAACATTGTAAAATCATATAAAAACTGGTCTTGTGAATTTCTTGTTTTTCAATATAACATCTGAACACTGTTTCTGTAATTTGCTTTTAAATAATTCACAATACATTTTAGCAAGTCCTTACCAACTGAAGCTGTAACCTATGGCCAACCTTTGTTGCATTTCAAACCTAATTATATGTGTTTAACACCTTCAGAAACATACTCACTAAAACATAGCAGGCTTAATTTGTAAAACCTTTGTTGTTAGCACACTGCAAGTTGAAAAATAATGCTTATTTTTTGACATTTTTAGAAGTAAGTTTGTAAAGATAGCTAGTCACAATAAAAATAAGAATGAAAATAAATTTGTAACATATAATTAACATGAAATTAAAAGACTTCGCAAGTTAATGCCATGCTACAACTACTCTTAGGTAAATTTATTTGTAACTTTTCTATATATCGTTTGTTTGTCAAATTCTTTTCATAAAAGAATATTTTGGTTCATCGTGTGAGATTTGGAAAATAGTAAGAAAGATGCTGATTTGAGTAAAGGTGTTTAACAACAAGCAGACTGATTAGTGACTACTGCTGTAACTTATAAGTAGAGACAATTTTCTGAACTGCAAATACTTGAGCCCTGCACCATTTTCTCTTCTTAATTATAGAACTTTCTTCTATTCAACGTTCTCTTAGTTTTTGTATTCAGAAGCTCAACAACATTAGTATATTCGTTTTCAAGCAATGTCACTGATGAACAGGCTTTGATTTCTTTCAAGTATTAGATTACAGATGATCCGTCCGCTGTGCTAGACTCATGGAACACTTCAATCAACTTCGGTCATTGGACAGGGTTACATGCAGCCGCAGACGACAGAGGATAATAGCTCTTAACCTCCCCTCAGTACACTTGGTGGGTACGTTGTCACTTCACGTTGGAAACCTCTCCTTACTCAGGGGAATCTACCTGAATAGAAACAACTTTCATGGTTCAATCCCAAGTGAAATTGGTCGACTGGTTCACCTACAATCTCTTCATCTGTACTCCAATTCCTTTCAGGGTGTATTTCCTGTCAATTTAACTCATTGTGTTGATATTAGAAACATAACTATGTTCGGTAACTATCTCGAAGGAAAACTACCCACTGATTTTGCTTCTTGGTCTAAGTTTGACGGGTTTGATCTTTCAAATAATCATTTTATGGGATCAATCCCACCGTCAATAGGGAGTATATCATCTCTCCGAATTCTTTTTCTATCTTATAATAATCTAATGGGGATGATACCTTCTGATGATTCTTACCTTGCAAAATTAGAGATTCTTGATTTGTCAGTAAATAGATTGTCCGGTATGGTTCCCCTACAACTTTACAACAATTCATTCCTCTATATTCTTGGTCTTACCCAGAATGAGCTAGAAGGAACTCTTCCAACAGATCTGGATTTCACCCTTCCTAAGCTACAAGAGTTATATGTTAGTACAAACAGATTTTCAGGCCCCCTTCCACCATCAATAGTTAATGCGTCTAATTTGGTTATCCTTGAAGTCATGGTAAACAATTTTACTGGGCCTATACCAAATAATTTGGTAGCCTTTCTAATCTTCAATTCCTAGGTCTGGATCAGAATCCACTTGGAGAGAATGTACAGCCCGAAGGCTTGAGCTTCTCCAATTCTTTGGTTAATTGTACGCATCTAAAGAAATTGGGCTTAGACGAGATTGATTTAAGAGGGGAGGTCCCAAATTCTATTGTAAACTTCTCCAACGCTATGGAGGGACTGTATCTGTAGAAATCACATATACGGAATCATACCCCGTGAAATTGGCAAACTTGTGAACCTGAGAGTACTTGCATTGTATGACAACTTGTTAACAGGGACCATTCCAGCATCAATTGGAGAGCTATCAAAGTTAGGCTTACTACATTTGGGTCAAAACAACATTTCAGGAGCAATTCCAACTTCCATCAGCAATTTTACTCACTTAGTTGATCTCTATTTACAGAATAATATGCTCCAAGGAAGCATACCTACTCAACTGTTTAACATCTCAACCTGAGAGAATTGGTCCCCTGCTAACAACAAGTTGAGCGGTGTAATACATGACGAAATTGTGTTTTCTTCTCGTTGTATATCCCTTGAACTGTTCAAGAATCTATTCACAGGCCCATTTCCATCCGATATTGGTAGCTTGAAACAGTTGGTTCAACTTGATCTTTTGTGTAACAAACTCACAGGAGACATACCTACTACCTTTGATGGATGTCTGATGCTGGAGGGGCTATATATGGCAGGAAACTATTTTCAAGGTGAAATTCCATCCTCCTTCAAAGGTCTAAAAAATCTTGTATTTTTAGATCTTTCAAACAATAATATCTTCCAATTTTTTTTGATAAATTTCAAATGATATTTCTCAACTTGTCGCACAATAAGCTCGGAGGACAAGTTTCAAAAACAGGTCTCTTTTCAAACATAAGTGCTTTTTTGGTCATTGGAATTTTGGAATTTTGTGAAGATATTCAAGCATTGCATTGGCCTGCTTGTCATGAAAAAGTTTCGAGGAATAAGAAAAAGGCATTTTCCATTAGAATGATACCCATCCTAGTCTTCGTACCCCTCAGTATCTTGTTAGCGTGTCTTGCATTGATTTACTATCAAAGTTGAAATTCCAAGAAGTTGAACGGCCTCATTCCAATATTAAAGGATAACCAATATCCCAAACTTTCATACCAGGACCTTTTACTCGCTACAAATGGGTTTTCACCAAACAATTTGCTCGGCGAAGGAAGATACAGTTCTGTTTACAAAGGAGTTCTCGTGTCATTGGAAGATATAGTTGCTGTGAAGGTTCTGAACGTGGAATTACGTGGAGCCAACAAGAGTTTTTTGGCAGAGGTTGAAACGTTGTGTAATATTCGTCATCAAAATCTTATCAAGATCATCACAGCATGCTCTAACATTGATCACAAGGAAAATTACTTCAAGGCATTGGTTTTTGAGTTCATGGCTAACGGGAGTTTGGACAGCTAGTTGCATCCAAGTCCTCATCATCGTGAAGGAAATGAAAGAAATTTATATATACTCCAAAGACTAAATATTGCCATTGATGTTGCATAGGGAGTTGATTATCTACATCATCATAGTCATGAAAGTATCATTCATTCTGACATAAAGCCAAGTAACATTCTTCTTCTTGACGAGGATTTCGTTGCTCATATTGGTAATTTTGGTTTGGCAAGGTTTTCCTTAGCTACACTACAAGTGATGCCAATCAAGTACAAATGAGTTCAAGTAGCGTACGTGGAACCCAGGTGACTTTTCATTTTGTTTTTTCATCAATATTGAGTACTACCTTAAATATTGAGTGAAACGATTACTAAATTATGCTTGAAGATCTTAATTATCGGAAATTTTGAGATAAATAAGTATTACATATCTAAAAATATAGATAAGTATTACATATCTAAAAAGTTACAATTTGTCAAATATATAAACCCTTTATTTTTTCAGAGTATGAAATGTGTGGGGAGATATATGCAAAGGGAGATAAATATAGTTATGGAATTCTTCTTGTAGAAATGTTTTCGGGGAAGCGGCCTACAGCAGCATATTAATGGATAATGACAAAGATCTTCATGACTATGTGAGGAAGGCCTTTCACTAAAAAGTGATGGATATTGTTGATCCACGGATTTTACTAGATCAAAAAGAATATGGCTCGATTGTAATCAGTCACACAACAGAGTTCTTAGAGGGTTTGTCTAGCATCAATATTTGAAGTAGGGATATTATGTTCCAAAGAGACTCTGCGAGAGCGCATTGACATAAGTGTTGCTATTAAGTTGTTACATGTTGCAGGAGACGAACTTCTACAGTTCATACAGTAATTTGGCGAGAGTGACAAGGAAAATTTTGTACCTGCATATTTCCATAATATTATCCTTTTATATTTGTATGTTCGATACGACGAATGTAAGTTACATAGACCTTGCTTAATATATTATATTAAGTTTCCTTGTTATTTACGTTTAGACATTTTATCTTTCTTTTACTTAGGACAAAGCCTTTAACCAGATGTCTGCTTAGTTTATGTTGTTACATGCTCCAGATTGATTAGTCTGTGGTAAGCTTTTTTTACTAGCACTGTCACACTCCACTTCAAAAGCGATAATTGACTTCAACTGCAGTTTATTTCATTATTAATCAAGGTTGAATTAAAGGTGAAGAATATGTTGCTTATGCATCGACCCAATCCATTATCTCTTTATGTCGGAGAGTTCTAATGAACCTTGCATTTTGTTGCTTTAGATTTAAAAGGCTTTTTTCTCTTTGTTGGCCGTGTACAGTGTGTAGATTTGTCGTATTTGCTTCATCATCTGGTTATATATACAATGTAAAAAAACACATTCACAACCACCCTCAGATCTGCAGTGTGATGCATAGTGAAATGTAGCTGCATTGTAATTTTTTCTTTATGATTTTATCTGTGCAGAGTTTTAACAAAAACCATTAACAGCCTCGTTATTCCTACTCCATCCGCTTACATTATTTTTTTCCCTTGAACCCTGTTAACAATTTATCAAAAGGTTCCTTCCTTATTTCATTCTCTCCAAGCAAAAGGAACATTAAAGTTCCAGTTTATATCTTTGAGGACCAAGTATTTCCATTACAGTAAACTAAAACCTTCACTTTACAACATTTTTTCCTTTTATATTGTTGTTTAAAACGATAATATGTTAAAAGGAACGCTGCCATTAGATTTGGGCTTCACCTTCCCAAGCTGCAAGAGTAACGCTAGAAATAACGCTCTTATGGGCCCACTTCCACAGTCCATAGCTAATTCCTCCAATCTTGTTCTTTTCAAAATCGCGGATAACAATATTAATGGTCTTATACTGAACAATTTGGGTAGCTTACTAGTCTTCAGTGGCTAGGTCTGAGTCTGAATCCACTTGGAGACAGTATGCAGCCTGATGACTTGAGCTTCTTCAATTCTTTAGTCATCAGTTGTACGCATCTGAACACGTTGGCCTTACACGAAAGTAAGTAATTTAAGAAGGGAGCTCCTGAATTCAATAAGAACTCAATAAAAGATTTTTCTTTTACTTTCCGAGCAATATTTGGAGATATCTTCTTGATATTTACTATAATTTTAATAATTCAAATGATACACCATTGAGATCGGTGAACTAAATGATATATATATATGATGTTTACTTGAGTGAGCAATTTGATATTTAACCCAATATTTTTTTTTTGTAAAATCTGATGGAGTTGCTTGGAGAGCCTTGAACCAGGAGCATTATTCACACCATCAATGGTTTGGATGACATGCTTATACTGACTGCTGGAGAAGTGGATGGTGGAAGCAGGTGGACAAAGTCAAGTTGTAATCGTCAAGGCATTGCTAAGAACTAGAGACGCTATGCTATTAACACCTTGCTTATGGTTAACATTAACACTTTCCAACTATATAACAATCTAGACGCCATTGCATTGTGGTTGAGTCATCTTATTTATCATAGTTCAAGACCTAAAAAATAATGGATAAATGGCATTGTAGACCTTAGCTTTCTGGAACAAAATCTCAATCTGGCATCATTTATATATTATTCTGCTTATGCCAATAATAATGTTTAAATAGTTAGCTGTGACCCTGGGAACTCATTCAGAATCCAATCTATACTTATTGATAGTTGGCAGTGCGGTGGTATAAATTCTTTGAATGATGCAAGACAATATGCATTATATACTCTGCATCTAAGCTGGCTCAAAATTCTGATCAAATATCATGTTTGGAAGCTATTGCTTTCTAGTGAAAGGCCTTTCAGTGTCATTCTTGCTTTGTCATTAGTAAAAATATTTTAATTGCGATTAGTAAAATATGATTAGGTGTTGTGAACTTTGTAACATGATAGAGGGACTGAAGAGAGTGCTAGGTGTGTCACAAGGAACTAGCTGAATAGAAGGGAAGTTGATAATATTTAGAGGTTTATGCAATTGCTTAGTCCTATCTTGGCTCCTGCATCTACTTTGAAGAAACTACGTAACCGAGTCGACAAAAGGAGGGGAAGGGTAAAGAAGAAAAATTTAGATGGACTATGACAATGTCTACTACAGCTCCTTAGATACTTGTTGATGAGGCAATGAAGGGGAGTGCACCATCTTCGAAATTTAAGCCTTCTTATTTCCCTTGTGTAGTCGTGTTAAAAAACCATGCAGTAATGTACTACAACGAAAACAAGGAATTCAAGGTCAGACTCTTTTCTGGATTTCCCTCGGTGTCAACAAGAAGGCTCTAAAAACGCGGTGACTTGAAAAGAAGAGGCATAGGAGCAACAGCAGCAGCAGAGGAGCTTGTGGTGTTTGTGAAGAGATTAAGTTTTTAAATATCAACACTAGCGCTTCTACAATCAGAAGAGCCCTGATCAAATACTGGAAAATGATGTTAATTATCACTTTTGAGGCCTTGGTTCTAAAGAATTCCCTTATGGCCCGTTTGGGAAACTGGAATTCATTTGAAATTCTGGATTTGATCAAATAAGTTGTTTGATAATTTGGATCTAGGGCATTCAAATATTAGTATAAACATGAGACTTTGAAAAGACAACCTAAATCTTGTCATTTGAAATCCCTCGTTTGAAATGAAATGCAAGTTTCCAAATAAACAAATGTCCTTGCATGTTTACTAACACTGAGTTTGATGAACTGCGCACTGGTTATCAGCATGCCCTTCTATGAACACGTTAAAACAGAGGAATTTTGATGTGTGGTAAACTGCGACTTAATGAGGAGCTATGTGTATTTGTTCCCATAAGTCATCACATATGTGTGAGATGTCTCAGAAACTACCTGTATGGATATATATTATAGTCTGGCATGGTTTATTCTAGGGTTTTTATTTTGCAGTTACGATACATATGTCGAGGCTCTGAATGAAGAATTTGAGCAGCTTCATAATCAACGGTGGCCTAATTTGCAAGATAAGATATGTCATAATGTACCGCCAAAGAAATATACAAAAATCTGCAAATAGTTTATATATAATACATATTTAATTATTTATTATTCTGTTCGTGATAAATTTCTTCACTATACTGCATTCGTAGTTGAAATTATTAGCGGATATGAAAACAGGTACGAAATGGGAGTGGTAATCAGGAACAGTGGAGGCGCAATCCTGAGAACGGTGGCTGCCTCACTTTGCATTGAGGCTGACAGAAATAACGAGTGCTATGTGTATTAACGAAGGGTCTGAAAAAAGCCAATGTTGAAGACTACACCTGAGTGATTCTGGAATCTGATCATAGGGAAACAAAGCAATAACATAGATTTTTTGTAAACAAATAACATATACAAACTTTAAATCTGTTAAATAATTATGAGTTAATTACACTTTGCACCCTACTACTATATTTTAAAAACAAATTTATACCTGAATTTTGAAAAATTCAGTTTGCACCCTTACCTTTCAACATTGGTATTCATTATGTACTTCTTTCCAGAATTTTGTTGAATTGAATAGGGGTAAAACCGAAAACTAAACAAAAATATTAAGTAAATTAATTTCATATTTTTTTAAAATAATATTAAAAATTGAATTTTGATACAAAATTGTAAGTTTTTAATTTTTTAATTTTTTAAATGATAATAGTAATTTCAGTTTTGATTTTATTTTATATTATTAATGCTAGTATTTTGTAATTCTACAAAATAATATTTTAACAATTAATTTTAATTATATAATTAAATTTAATTAAGCAGAGTAATAAAATTTTAAAATTGATATTAAAAAAATGAAAATCGGATGTAAAATTAATAGTGCTATTTGAAAATTAAAAAATTACTATTTATAATTGATATAAAATAATATACAATTTCTAATAATATTTGAACAAGCTAAATTTTATTTTGATTAAATATATTGTTGAATTTCCGGTTTTATCCCTACTCAATTTAACAAAATTCTGAAATGGGATGCATAATGAATTCCAAAGTTGAAGTATAGGGGTGCAAACTGAATTTCTCAAAATTCAGGTACAAATTTGTTTTTAAAATATAATAATAGAATGCAAAATGCAATTAACCCAATAATTATACAAGAAACTGGAACACCAAAAAAACTTGTACCAATAAAGCATGCGGTGTCCCAAACCACAGGATGAATTTCACCAGAAATTGCTTAATCAAGAATGAAAATTTGAAAGAAACATTCACAGCACATGTTGCAAAAAGAAAACTTTAACCATTACAGGTGCAAGCCCAAGTACTAATGTAGAACAAACCAACAGTATACAAAAGAAATCCTAAACAAAAGATTCTAGAGAAACTATCTTTAGGCTTCTTCCTCAGTCTTTAAGTCTGTTTTCCTTCTTCCTGTAAAGCAAAGAAGTTGGATGACATGAGCGACTGTGTGTCAAGTCAATAAAACACAAAATACATTTATTTTTAATCTTAAATTGCACCACAAAGACAGAAGTCACAATTCAGTTCTTGAATCTCTAGGATGTATCATTCATTATCTCCAACATTTTTTTGCCTCCAAACCGTGTAAAAATTAATTGATGAAGGTCTGCATTTTGAGATACGCAAGTTAGGGGTGAGCAGAAAACCGCAAAACCCGCCCGCACCGCACCGATCCACACCGCAAAACGCGGTTTTTAATTTTGGTGCGGTTACAGTTTGAATTTTTAATAAATCGCGCAGTGCGGTGCGAGTTGTGGTTATAAATTTCTGAAATGCGATTCAAACCGCACCGCACCGCAATATTTAATATGTTATAAATATATATATATATATAATATACTTATATTCTTATCGGGTCATCCCACTAAATATTTACAACCCAATACTTAATTAGATTATTGTTTGCTCTTCAGTTGGCCGCACCAATACTTAATTAGGTTATTGTTTGCTCTTCAGTTGGTCGCACAAGCACTTCCCACAAGTACCAAGATTACATTACATACAAGTACCAAGATTACATTACATCATAATGTTTCTTATGTGATTAGAATAGTCAGTCTTGAACTCAATTCATGATCATTGTTTACAAATTTATTTTTTCAAACTTAATAATTCATGATCAAATTTTGGAGCTGCTATTTATGTCTTTTGCTTTGCACTTTTAAGTTATTTTTGTTTTGTAATTGAATTCCTAAAAAAGTTAAATTTTCCGGTGTGTAATTTCTAACTTGCATTATTGAAAAATATTGGCAAATTGTGTTATAACATTCAGAATTTTGATAAAATTTAAGTTGTGTATTTTATTTAAATCTTTCGAATTTTTAAAGTGTAAACCGCGGTGAACCGCACCACACCGCACCGCACCGCATTTTCGTAGTGTGGTTTATGCGGTTTTTAAGGGTGCGCAGTGCGGATGCGGTTTGAAAATTTGATCAAACCGTATGTACGGATTGGTTTGCGGTTTGAGAAAAAAACCGCACCACTCGCACTACGCTCAAGTTGTCAACATTACAAATATGAACTCAAGAAGATAATTTTTTTTAAAAAAAAGACAGTGCATCTTATTTCAAGATAGTCTTGTGGCTACTGGCGCTCACGTATTATATAGCCACTAGAGAGTGGGGAGTCAATGTACTTATTCTATTACGCGCCCAATGAATATCTATGTTCAACGATTATTTCATAATTTTGGTTATTAAAAAAAAAAAAAATAATGTTATATATCCAATAAATTACTAAATTATTAAATTACTAAATATAGTCTACTTATCCTACTAAATTACGACTACACAGCGTATCCTATTATTAAAAAATAATTATATATTTGCTAAACTACTAAATTGTTAAACTATTAAACATAGTCTACTTATTATACTAAAGTTATTTTATTATTTTTATTATAAATTTATAATTATTATATATTTACAAAAATATTTTAAAAATCAGAATGTGACGGGATAAATAAATTTTTTAAATATTAATGAGAACTCATGTATCGCACGGGATTTAAAATATAAAACATAGTTTTACTGTTTACAACTACGAAACTAAGCAAACTAATTGGGGGAAAAGATAATTAAGTGGTTTTTGAAATTTGGTTCATGACTAAAGTTACATTTAAAGTTTGGCATCATACGTGAGAATGGTAAAAAAAATTAAACTAATAACATTAATAACATAACATAATATTTATTAATAAGTAAAACGCTATGGGTGAAAAATCAAAATAACCACCATTTGGGGAGAAATGTCCAAAATACCAATTTGTGGTATTATCCGCCCAAAATATCCATGGAACACGCATGTGGAGAATGCGTATTCATTTTTTAAAAAATTAACAAAGGATATGCATGTGTATCCACATTTTGTTTTCTTGTGAATACGCATGTTGAACATACGTATTTTTCTTAAAAACAAATGTGAATGCTTTTTTATTAAATTTTGAAATGTTGAATACGCATTCCTGAAATACATATTCCGTGGGTATTTTGGGTGGTTTGCACATGTGGGTATTTTGGGAGGTTGAAGTCCAAAAATTGTGTATTTTGGGCATTCTTTCAAGCGCTACACAAGTATTAATTTTGATTTCACCAATTTTTGGTTTCAATTATTCTTTCATTTATATCTTATAATTATATTCTTGTATGTCTTTTAATTCTACTAAATTTTTTTGTTACACCCTTTATTTCCACCATTTATTTCCGTATGATTCTATTAAGTATGATTTTATCTTTGTTATTCTATAGCATAATTAACCTTAGAAAATTTCCTGAGGTAATGGTTGACTTGAGTATATTATATTTGTTATTGAATTGCTTAATTTCCTAATTCAAAAATATGCAAAATGTATGTTAAGTAAATATTTAATAATCAATTATTAGGATTAATTGTTTACATGTACTTGCGGTGACCTTAGAAAAAGTATTCTAAGATTAATTTTAGGATCATTATTCTCTTCTTATATTTTCCTAATTTTCTTCCGTATTGCTAATTTAATATATTATACGACTATAACAAAAATAATTTTATATCTTTTTAACCTTTTTGAATCATATATTTTTTTAATATAATTATTAAAATTTTATTATAATTATACTTTTTGATTTCTAAACAACACACAGACCATCTTAATTCCATATATAAGTATAGATACACTTCTATTTGAAAATATATTATTTTTAGTTGTTTTGATTTAGTATAATTAGTAGAATTCTATTTTTATTATACTTCTTGATTTCTAAGTATCACCTAAGTATTTTTTTTCTTTAATTTCTATGACTTATAATATTATATGTATTATTTTACGCATTTTTTAATTAAAATTCTTATATTTATTTTAACTCAGTAATCCTATTTCTCATATGACTCGATAGTATTTTTTTAGTGAAATAATAAAAAATTTGAAATCATATTTAATTATAATCTTTTTATTTATTATAATTAATAACATTTATTAATAAGTGAAACACTCTTTTAAGTGATACTTTGATTTCGGCTTTTTTTGGTTTCATCAATTTTTGAATTTCTTTATAACTCTAAACGTATAATTTTTATTCTGCTTTTAATTCTATAAAACTTATAATTTTATATGTATTATTTTACCGTCATTTTTTAATTGCAATTCTTATATTGATTTTAACGTAGTAATCAAATTTCTCATATGACTCAATAGTATATTTTAATGAAATAATAATTAAAAAAATTAATCGTATAATAATTATAAACTTTTTATTATAATCATAATATAAATATCGTACCTATAAGCGAAACCCCTTTTTTAAATGGTCCCAAATTTTATATCACCTTATTTTTGTTCAACTCATATTTTGGTTTCACTCCAATCATCCTATTTTTTATACAACTCTAAATTATTTTATTTTTAATGAAATATAACTAAATTATTGAAATCGTACTGTACTCATTCCTAATTTTATTTGAGCTCGATAATTCTATTTCCGATATGACTCTATATAACTCTATAATATATTTTAATGAAATAATAAAATTGTTAAAATTTATATTGTTATTATATCTTTTATTATAATTATAATGCAAATAATGTATTTGACACATATATATTACAAATTTTTTACTTTTCTTAAAATAATTGTAAATAAAAATAAAATAACAATAACTTTAATTCCCGGTTTGTTCTTACGTTTATTTCACCTCTAGATTCATTATTTTTATCGTAGTGAACCCGCAGCCGCTACCCTTCGGGTGCGCACTAGGTAAACCCCACGGGTTCAAGCAATAGTCTGTAATCCACGTGAACCAAGATAAACCGCATGTAAGCGACATGCTCTGATTCAGTAGGCATAATCATAAATTCTACTCCCGTGGGATTCGAACATGTGGCCAAAAGGATAATTATCCCCTCTTTAACCAACTGAGTCAACCCTTGCGGGCAGATTCATATATTTTTTCGGTTCTAAATTGATTTTTAATAAATTAATATGATTATTAGAATTATATTGTAATTGTAATTTTTTTAATAATCAATTATACCTTAATAAATAATATATTTATATAATAATAGTGATGTATAATAAGAATATGTACGGACTACCCCACTTTTAAAACTAGATATCCGAAAATACATATTAGCGTGGAATAGTTGTTAAAATAATGACCAACTTGTACGTACTAATATTTTTTTGAACTATACACATGTTTCTTATGTCTAATCACTGTAATTAAAGTTTTGAGTTTACTTAATACGAATGTTCAACATGCGTATCATTTATTAAAAGAAAATCATAAAAACATGCATGCTCAAAATTTGTTAATAGACATTTCCCATTAGACATAAGTTGCTTGTACCACCGATGTAAAAAAAGTACTTTCAACATCGCTCCAAATAAAACCGATGTGTATGGCTATTCAGACATCACTTTCTAATATAACTGATGTCTAATATAAGCTCTAAAAAATTAAACACGCACCCAACTCTTTCATTTCCCCGCACCCGTTTTAAGTCATATATGTTTTCCCCCTTCACCAAATATTTCCCCTTACACAAATTTTAGTTCCCCCAAATCAACACACTCCCGCTAAAATTAAAAGCATAAAGCTAATAATTAAAATTAAAATTTAAAAATAAACACACCATCTCTCATCAAATCTCACTATCTCATTCTCATCCCGACTTTCTCAGCCCGACTCTCTCTTCCCAACCCCTCTCCGACGAACCCAACTTTCTCTCACTCTCCCCCCCTCTCATATGTA
The DNA here is from genome assembly GCF_009905375.1 of Apium graveolens. Taxonomy (NCBI): domain Eukaryota; kingdom Viridiplantae; phylum Streptophyta; class Magnoliopsida; order Apiales; family Apiaceae; genus Apium; species Apium graveolens. Next base: position 29,491,098 of record NC_133653.1, read on the forward strand.
ATCCTTAGGCTAAGCTTAAAATTCAATAAAAGTTATTTGAAACTCAACTGAATCTCGGAACTCCCAACTCTGACGCTTTGTTTGAATTGAAATGAGTAATGCTCTTTTTAAAGTGAATTGAGTAAGAATGTAAATCCTAATTATCGTTGAATCCCAATTGAGGATTTTTGGACTTAATTTTTTTTCTTACTTTTGATACAGGTAGGAGACGAATAAAGACTTGTTTGCTCGAAAGCTCCAACTGGTAATTATTTTATTGTTAGTTTTATTTTATTAAATTTTATTGTGTAGCTTTTGTTTATTGAAATGTTATTTATGTTTGAAATTTATATGAATCTGCTTGATTGTATAAATTAGGTATTATATGTATAGGTAATGTTAGAATCCAGAACTAAACTTCTTATTGCTGAGGTGACATCTTGCGCATGTTAAAGGAGAACAATATTTTGGTTGTTTGCGGGGAGACGGGTTGTGGAAAGACTACACTGGTTAGAACAATCATGCACATCTAATATATGTATGTTGTACTATATTCTTGTATAATTATTTTCTCTAAAAGATCTAATGCATCTGTTCTTTTATTGCAGCACGATATTTTTTATGAATTTTAATGCTAATAAACTGTTAATCTGAATTACTTTTTATGCAGGTTCCACAATTTATCTTAAATGACATGATTGAAGCAGGACAAGGTGAGCACTATAACAATATATGCAATCAGCCAAGAACAGTAGCGCTCAGGTCAATTCTTTATTAAGACACTTATTGTTCTCTCACAACTTTATATTATAATGTGTCAAATGTTATTGGGATAAGATTTGTGTGAGACTGTCTTGTATATTTTGAGTTATATCAATATAACGCATTAGTAGTAATGATGCCTTTGTATAGCGAAATGAGCTACTTGAGATCAGAATTATCAGGTAAAACACATTGTAAAATGTTTGCTCAATACACCAATTTATTGTTATTACATTAATATCTATTCTTTTATGCAGTTTTTTAATGGTAAATGCATTTAAAATATGGTCAGAAGATTTCATCTTTCATGGATCAAATTTATGTATTTTTATGAGGTGAAATTTATGCATTTTAAATTTTTATACGAAGTAAAGTCTTTAAATGTAAATTTAGTATATGGGATCTTTTAGATGTATGTTTTATATATGTTTTTATTTTGTTAATAGGCAATAAATATGTTATTTGTAATTTATTTGCACGCGTACAACTTGTATATATGTTTATGTTTGCAGTGTGTCATTCAGTAGTCAATACTATTTAAATGAGTAAATGTACCATCACTACTAGAAATTTGTTATATGCTACTTTCTAACTATTCTTAGATATATTATAATCGTATAAGCAGGTTCTAGTACATTCCATTAATCATCCACAAGGTAATGATCTGTTCTATTATTTTAAGTGTCAAAATAGATAATTGCAAAGTCAAGTAATCAACATTTGTGAACTGAAAACATTGTTTTTTTGCACCACAAGTTATTCGATTTTAAACATAAGCAATTCAAATGGCTCGGTAATATTACTTCAATAAACTCTTTTTATTTGTGATAGAAATTATTAGTTGTGGATATATTACAGGCACTTAAGTGTTTATGTTACCCTGTGTTATATTTATAATGTGAAGCTCAAGCTATTTTGTTAGGTAATGAATTACACACAGTGGGGGGTGAATGTGTTTTTGTGTTTTTGATGCTTTTCTTGAACTTTTTGGTTGTGAACAAAGTTAATCAATTGTTGTAGTTGTTGTGAATATGTTGTGTACTTGATGGTTTCATTAACAAAACACCTTGGTAGATTTTACTTAGTGAAAAATGTAGCACAAAATATAAATGTAGATTTTACTTGTGTAGACATGAATGCCTTCTATGCCTATAAATGCTATGTCTACACAAAATATGAATGCACAGTTTGCTAATATGTCATTTGCACCTAATCCTTATTATGCTGCATTTAGTATGCCACAAATACCATTTAGCATGCCTTACTGGAATAATATGTTTACTAATAGCATATCATTCCCTATTAATCAAAATATGAATGATAATTTTGTTGCAATGAATGGTTTCAAAGGTCCAACTCAAATGACTAAGGATGAATCTGAAATCCCTAAGTCAAATGAGATAAAGCCTAAGAAACAGAAAAAGAAAGCTAACAAGGCATGACCCAAGGAAACTTGGGTACCAAAATCAACTTGATTTGATTTTGATGTGTGCAGGGAAACAGAAAGAATCTATGGTACTTGGATAGTGGTTGTTCAAGACACATGACTGGTGATTCTACCCTGCTCACAGAGTTCAAGGAGCGAGCTGGCCCAAGTATTACTTTTGGAGGTGACAACAAGGGTTATATTGTGTGATATGGCTTGATTTCAAAAGACAATGTCATCATTGAGGAGGTTGCCTTAGTGGATGGTCTCAAGCACAATTTGTTGAGTATCAGCCAGCTTTGTGATAAAGGCAATTCAGTAACCTTCAACTCAGAAGCCTGTGTTATGACTAACAAGAGGAGCAACAAAGTGGTTCTCACTAGTGTGAGAAAAGGAAATGTGTACCTCGCTAACTTCAACTCATCAAATGCAGAATCCGTTACTTGTCTTCTCAGCAAAGCAAGTCAGGATGAAAGTTGGCTATGGCACAAGAAGCTATCCCATCTAAACTTCAAGACCATGAATGAACTAGTAAAGAAAGAACTGGTTAGAGGCATTCCTCAAGTGGAATTTTATGAGGATGGATTGTGTGATGCCTGCCAAAAAGGAAAGCAGATCAAAACATCATTCAGAAAGAAGCTTGATTCAACAATTGAAGAACCTTTGCAACTGCTACACATGGATTTGTTTGGACCAATCAATGTGTTGTCCATCTCAAGGAAAAGATATTGCCTAGTAATTGTAGATGATTTCTCAAAGTTCTCTTGGACATATTTCCTAAAGTCTAAAGATGAGGCTAGTGAAATCATCATCAATCATATAAGGCAAGTCAATAATCATCCTGATTTCAAAGTTAAAAGAATCAGGAGCGACAATGAAACTGAGTTCAAGAATTCTGTCATGGAGCATTTTATGAAGAAAATGGGATTTTGCATGAGTATTCAGCAGCAAGAACTCCACAATAAAATGGAGTAGTAGAAAGGAAGAATATATCACTTATTGAAGCTGCAAGGACAATGCTTGAAGAATCTAAATTACCAACATATTTTTGGGCCGAAGCTGTAAACACTGCATGCTACACTCAGAATATTTCTCTAGTTAATCAAGCAAGATTCATGACTCCCTATCAATTGTTTAAGAACAAGAAGCCAACTCTAAATTTTCTTCATGTCTTTGGCTGCAAATGTTATATCTTGAGAAATTAAACTGATCAGAATGGGAAGTTTGATGCTTAAGCAGATGAAGGAATTTTTGTTGGATATGCTGTTGGTAAAGCATATAGAGTCTACAATCTAAGAACCAACATTGTTGTGGAATCAATACATGTTGTGTTTGATGATAAAAAGATGGAAGGACTGCAAGATGGAGAATACCATGAGAGCCTCAAATTTGACAATGTGGAGATGGTTAGTGATGACAGTATTGATGAAAGTGACCAAAAAAAAGCATCAAAGGATAATGCATAAAATATACTACCAATGAAGCACAAAATTCAATATCTGTCGAGTTGCATAATGCTTCATCCGTCGGGAAACAACCAGCTTCATCCGTCGGTACTCAAGATTCACCATTCGTCAGGTCATCAAAAGAAGCTGGAAGTCAGAATAGATCACTTACAGAAAGCTCCCCTTTTTCAAATCAAAGATCCATTAACTCAGGGGGAGTTTCTAATAATCAAAACTCAATCACGCATCAAGACAACAATGAGGCCTCTTCATCTAGAGCTAATCTACCTCAACAAAGAAAACGGACAAAGGATCACCCCTTTGAACTCATCATTGGTGATGTATGATCTAGAGTTCAAACAAGGAGAGCAACTCAAGAAGAATGTCTATACAACAGCTTTCTTTCTAAGGAAGAACCAAATAAGGTAGAAGAAGCTTTGTTGGATCCTGATTGGATTTTAGCTATGCAGGAGGAGCTAAACCAATTTGAGAGGAATAAGATATGGAAACTGGTGCCCAAGCCTAAAGGAAAGAATCCAATTGACACCAATTGGGTATTCAGAAATAAGATGGATAAAATTGGCATAGTAGTCAGGAACAAAGCTAGATTGTTTGCTAAGGGCTATTGTCAACAAGAAGGAATAGATTTTAATGAAACATTTGCTCCTGTTACAAGACTTGAAGCCATCAGAATTTTCTTAGCATATGCAGCCCATGCCAATTTCAAAGTCTATCAAATGGATGTCAAAAGTGCTTTTCTGAATGGAGATTTGGAGGAGGAAGTCTATGTCAGTCAACCTCCTGGTTTTAAAGATCCAAATTTTCCAGAATATGTCTACTATCTTTTGAAAGCACTTTATGGACTGAAACAAGCACCTATAGCCTGGTATGACACTTTATCAAAGTTCCTCTGGAAAATCACTTCACAAGAGGTACTGTAGATAAAACCTTATTCTTTAGAAATGTTAATGGCTCTAGTATACTTGTTCAAATTTATGTAGATGACATTATTTTTGGCTCTACAGATGAAAAAGTTTGCAAAAAGTTTGCCAAATTGATGCAAAGTAAGTATGAAATGAGTATGATGGGAAAACTAACTTACTTTCTTGGTTTGCAAGTTAAGCAAGTTAGTGATGGAATATTCATTAGTCAAACTAAATACATTAATGATCTTTTAAAGAAGTTTCATCTAATGGATTGCACATCTGCAAAAACTCCCATGGCCACTGCAACTAAGCTTGAGTTAAACACTATTGAAAAGCCTGTGGATATTTCAAGTTATAGGGGCATGGTTGGCTCACTTCTATACTTAGCAGCTAGTAGGACAGATATAATGTTTGCTACATGTTTGTGTGCTAGATTTCAGGCTGATCCTAGAGAATCTCACTTAGTAGCTATTAAAAGGATTGTCAGATATCTCAAGGGAACACCAAAACTTGGCATTTGGTACCCTAGAGATTCTGGTTTTGATCTAACTAGTTATTCATATGCAGATTATGCAGGTTATAGAATTGATAGAAAAAGTACAACATGAACCTGTCAATTTCTAGGAAACAAGCTTGTGTCCTGGTTCAGTAAAAAGCAAAATTCAGTTTCCACTTCTACAGCTGAAGCTGAATATATTATTGCTAGCAGTTGTTGTGCACATATTTTGTATATGAAAAACCAATAGCTAGACTATGGTCTGCAAGTGGAAAGAATTCCCATTTTCTGTGATAACACAAGTGCAATTTCCATCACTGAAAATCCAGTGCAGCATTCAAGAACAAAGCACATAGACATCAAGTACCACTTCATAAGGGAATATGTAATGAATGGTACTGTAGAACTGCATTTTGTTCCAAGTGAATAGCAGCTTGCAGATATATTTACCAAGCCACTGGATGAATCCACTTTTTCAAGGTTGGTAAGTGAGTTAGGTATGCTAAATTTTTCTTAAATATTTTCAGATAATTTGCAAGTTGTAATGTAGCCAGAAATTTAATTGATTTTTCAGTCTAAGATGGAATTTTAGCTAAGTCAGAATTTACATCTCAATGGATGATCTTTATCCATCGAGTTTGATCATCCGTCGGAATATTGTTTGTAAATAAAAATCAATTATTTTTCTGGAATATTTTATAACTCGACGGATAACAGTTTATCCTCATCCGTCGAATTGTCTTAATCTTAGCGGTTAATTTCCTGAACATTATCCATCGAGTATACTTACAGCTTGTAAGCATAACACGACGGATAATTGATGGAATTTTTACAGTTTATTTTTAAACGGCTATTTTAGCAATTTTCATTAGTTACTTTATTTTACTTTATTATTTTTGACAGTTATTTTTGAGATAGTATAAAAGCCTATTTCATTTCCATTGCTTTTCTTTTATCATTCTCAAATTATCTGCTCTAAATTCTCTATTTCTCAAAAGCAATTAGCATCTCTATCTCTGCAATTTCCACTCTCTAACAATGGCACCAGTAGTCAAGATCATATCACAAACTGGATACATCTATGAGAAGAACAACTTCACGACTCTAGTAAACAAGGGGATCCAACATTTAAGTGACTACCACAAAATGATGGATTTTGTGAAGAACTGCAAACTCAGCTATGCAATGCTAGAATCACCCACCATCTTCTGTGAGGTTGTTGAAGAGATGTGGACTACTGCTTCATATAACTCGACAGATAAGACCATCACACTCACCATTAAAGGTAAGGAATTCTGTATTAATAGTGATATTATCAAAGCATGTTTCAAGATTCCTGATAATACTGTGACCTCACCACACACAGACACTGATATAGTTAATATGCATAATTCCATGAACTATACTCTCTCTACTTCTAAGTTAAGTGACATTAGGAGATTGGGTCTTAGGAAGGAATGGAGTTTCATGTGTGATGTTGTGACCAAGATCTTTTCTGGTAAAATCAGTAATTTTGATCAATATTTCCATACTTTACATGCTAGTTACAGATAAGTTCTTTAATTTTAATAATCTTGTTTTATTTGAGTTGGGATTTAAATTAGGAGAGTTAAATAAGAGAGGTAAAAATGTTTATTATGCTAGATTTTTCATGATGTTAGCTAACCACCTCTCTGAGGAAATTGTACTTGAGAACCCAGACAACAAATTAGATTGTTGGGTTCAAGAGAGAAGAATTATTGCAGATTTGAACAGGGCAAATCATCATAGAGAGGTGCCACTCTTCTATTTCCCTGTAATGGAAGCACCTCAGGTAAGTGAGGTAGGTTCATCTGTCCCTATTATTCCAATCTCACAAATTTCTTTGCAAACAAGTGTAGCTATGGCAATTGTGTCAATGACCCAACAGTTGCCTACCCAAGCTGCCAAATCCAAAATTTCTAAATCAAAGTCAAAGAAAGCCCATCTGGTATCTCTCAAAAGATGCCAGTTACAAAATCTACCAAAACCAAATAGGGGAGTGTGAAGGTGGGTAAGGTAGGTGAGGGACAGGGTGAACATAAAAGAAACCCTAAGGATAAGAATGGAGAGTTGAGTGGTTCCCAGCCTAGCCACACTGCAGTTTCCCAATAAACTGCAGTGATTAATAAGGACAAAAGCTCATTTCTAGTTACATCCTCCCAAAAGGATGTGACTATTGAACAAAACTCCCAACCAAGAGCACATGCCAAAAGGGTAAGGGACACTAGCTCACCCCAACTTATGCCAGAAAGAAGAAATCAAAAACCCTTGGGGATGCACAGAGTTCACATACTGTGCAAACTGGTGCTAAAGACACAGTCACTGCACCTTCACAAATTCAGCTTGATGTGGCTCCATTAAATGTGGAGTCACAGCCAAAATCATTAGTTATAGAAGCACCTCAAACACCAAATTCTCCCACAAACTCTCTGGATATGGACATGATCAACACATCAATTCCTGATTCCCCTTCTTTAACTCTGTTGGGAAAGCCAAAATCTAGAGCAAGTGGGCATCATATTTTGGATGATTTATTGGCTCACTTGCCAATTCTTTCAGGAACTGTTGAAACATCTGTGCCCAAAATCTTATCAATCAGCACAGAGTCCACAATAGTTTCAATTCCAAGTTCATTTATTTATACTCTCTCGATGGATATTGCTCATCCGCCGAGTAGTGATTGTATCCCGGCGGATAAGCTTAACAGCATTTATCCGTCGGATAGTCAAACTGCTAACCCGATGGATATTCCTCATCCGTCGGGTGTCTCTGCACAACTTCAAATTTCATCCATTATTTCTAGTGCAGAAGACTTAGTAGTTGTACAGTCACTCTTAGGATTGAGGGAAGAGAGTGTTATGAGTGAGAGTCTGGGTTGCTCCCAGGAAAAAGGAGAGGAAAAGAGTGAAATTATGCAATCCATTTCTTCAGGATTGGCAGAAGAGAGTGATAAGAGTCCCACCTTAGATGGTGAAGGTGAGGGTCTGAGGGTGGGGAGCCAGGGTGAGACCCTGATGCAACAAAAGAGAGAACAAGAGAGAAATGCAGGTACAGGAACTATAAGGATGGATGTCATTGCTAGTGAGTTAATGAATGTCCAGGATGCAGGCAGGGAAGGACTATCTCAGCAACCTCAAGCTGTTATAGACTCCACCTCCCTTGATGCTGAGGAATTTACTCACCCTGTTCAAGCTTATCAACTTCTAGCTGAACAGGGCAATGACAATGCAGAAAGGATGCTCAATTTGGTGCATACCACTCAGTCAATGCTAAGAGCTAAGGATGCCATCACAGCTTTGCCCTCTACAGCTGGTGATGTTGATTATGAGACTGGTGGTTCAGCAGATTTCTTTGGGGATGAAGGTAAAAATAGTGAAGAAGAGCCATTGGACATAGGGGAGAATTAGTTCCAGTTTAAGACAAGGCATGCCATCATGGGAATTTTCCAAACATTGTGATGAACACTACTTCAAGATAACCCTGATCCAACTCATTAATCAGACAAATTCTACTCTTCAAACCTCTACAAATTCCAACACCAAGAAGCTCCTTCAAGCACATCTTTTCTCTCTGTAACTACAACAAATTCAAGGCTTCCAACATGCTAGAGATGTCAACACCATCAAAGGAGATATTGATGAGATGAAGAAGGCTATTTCTGACAAAATGGACTCTAAGCTTCCAGATGCTACAATGCTTGACATCAAGAGACAACTCAGGAAAAATTCTGATCTTGTCACAAAGATAGATGCCTTGGATACAAGGATGACAACTATGGAACCATCTCTAACAGCCATTCATCTGCATCAAGCTCAACAGACAGACTTGCTTCAGAAACTGGTGGCTGCACAGACCTCCTCCTCTACTCAACTTGATGATAACAAAAAGGGGGAGAAAGGACCAAGTGAGGGGGAGAAGCTTCACATTCAAATCAGTAAAGTAATTGTGCCTGCAATTGTTTTCACCAAGCCACCAGTAACAGACAATATTGATTTGATCAATGAAGTAGCAGCCAACTTAAGAGTAGCTGAAAAGGAGCAGTAGAAGCCAATCAACTGGGAGAGAATTGATGAGGACATTCAAAAAAAGTTTGGGCTAGTAAAGAAGCCAGAAGAGTCAGCCATTCATCATTCTCAAGTCAGACAAATCTCTGTGAATGAAATGAGCATGAACTATCTGGAAAGGGGACAGCCATCCTGCATCAAATCTCCAAAGGCTGAAATAATTCTGAAGCCAAGGGTGAACTATCAAAAATCATCATTAAAGAACCCTTTGTATACAGTGTATGAGACACCTAAGCCTGATGAGAAGAAATTGTTATCAAGGTCAATTGCCTTCTACAAGGATCCAGCTGATTCATCTTTAAAAAAGGAGGATTGCTAAAGTTTTCAGGAATGGGAAAGAAATTTGTGTGGTGGCTGGACATCCTAAATTTGCTCAAGCAAAGAGAGAAGAAAAGGCAAGATTAAAGCAGGAAAAGAAGCAAGTTATTCTAGATGCTAAAAAGGCTAAACAAAAGAAAGAGCAAGCTGCTATCTTGGCCAAGCTACAAGGTGTGAAACCAACACAACAAATTCCTGCTCAGCCATCTGAAATCACTGAATCTCAAGATCCAAAGAAGCAAGTTGAACCACAACAGAAGAAATCTCATAGATACAAGAAAATGGCTAAAAGAATCGAAAGGAAATTGAACTTTGTTGGTAAGGAATTGGAGGTTCAGTTTCCCAAGGAATCCACTCCAACTACAACTCAAGCATCAAAACCCTCTGTGGCATTTGAAGACATCAAGGTGGTGGATCCTTACAGGAACATTCATGGTGAACCTATTATTCCTAAGGATAAACCAATAGACTGGGAGAGCCTACCAATTCCTGACTTCAATCTACCAATCTTTAACAAGCCAAAGCGAACAAAGTCAAGAGCAGTCAAGAAAATGAAGTTGTCACCTCTCAAATCCAAATCTCTAGTCAAAGCTCAATCTAAAGTCAACAAGGGAGATTACATGTACTTGTGTGACATCAAGGAATTCTCTGATATGAATCTCTATCTAGATGAACTAGAAGAAGTGAGAGGGATTGATGCATACAGAAATCTACCTGAAAGGTTAGTTTTCAAGTACAAGGGAGGAAAGGAAATTCAATGGCCACTTCACAGGATCCTTCAAGAGAGCCAAGCTGTACTGATAAAGGTTTATTCATCTTTCAAGAAGAACTTTGGGTTCAATGTAACTTCAAGAAGACTGGTTCCAAAGAAGATTGAAGAACTGAGGAGTATTAGAGCTAAAGATGCACTTCCAAAGACTCTAATTATTCCTTACACAGGGAGAGGAGTGCATCTAAGTCCCTACTGGCTGATAGAGTTCATGGATGACAAAGGAGTTAGAAGATTTTTCAGATTAGAAGACCAACTGAGCATCTCTAGTAATGAGACTCTTTTGGAGATGCAAGAAAAGCTAAATCTCTCAGAATCTGATGAACTGGAATTCCACAAACAGCTCCAAAATCAGATAGAAGAAAACAACAGAAAGCTTGGAAAGAGATCCAGACCTTCAAGGAACTAGATAAATCTGCTCAAGCTAGAGGAGCACCTTGAAAATGGCTGTGAGCTAAACTTTGTACATTTTGTTAATAGAAGCACTTTACAGTTTTATCTACTTACTTTCAAAGTTGTATTTTTAGGGTGTTTTGTTATCATCAAGTTTCTCTTAATTTATGGTTACAATTCCAGTAGACATAAATTGGGGGAGGTTGTTGTGAATATGTTGTGTACTTGATGATTTTATTAACAAAACACCTTGGTAGATTTTACTTAGTGAAAAATGTAGCACACGACGGATAAGGATTATAGTCCCGATGGATGACTCAATATAGTCCCGACGGATGAAGATTTATTATCCATCGAGTGAGTAGCTTATGTAACAATAAGTCTGTGGCACATTTCTGCATACACATTGTTTAGATTCTCTAAGTAGTACTCAAGTCATGTTGACTTTAACTAGATATGCAGAATAGGTTGATTAATTGTACATAGATGATGTCTTGTAATTCTATTTAAATGAAATGAAGTCAAGTGCCAGATTGCTACCCGACGGATAAACAACAATGCCATTCGATGGATGATCAACAAGACAACCCAACGGATGATCATAAACTTGACGGATGATCATGAATCGATGGATAAAAAATTTCAAACATCTGTTGATAGTGACAACACAATCACATGCGTCGAGTGTATGTAAATGGAATGTGAAAGCCTATTCAACTGGGTTTTAGAGAACAAAGAAGCATTCCCATTTCCATAATATTATGAAGATATTCAAAGATGCTGGAATAGAGTAATGAAGCAGCATAGTATTAGACTTGATTGGTTTTGTTTTATTATCTTGTCCTATTACTTTATAATCTTGGTGATATATAAACCAAGAAATAGCAAATAGAACAACTAACTAAGTAACCAAAAGAGAAACATTTGTAAGTCGTATTCTTAGCATTTCTCTGCAATCTTAGTTGTTAAAATTTGTAAGCAACTGTGAGCTTATTGCTACACAGAGTTCTCTTGATATATTATATATCTCTGGTGGATATATTCAAATCCACCAGAAAGTTTTTAAAGACCTGTGTTTTTAATTACTTGTGTATTGATTCATTCTAAGTTATCATTTCGCAGTTTGCAAATCAATTCACACAGTTATATATATTTAAGTTAGAACACTTTTTGTTTTTGAAAAAGTTTCAAGAATTCCATTCAACCCCCCTTCTGTAATTCTTGTTGCATTGTTAGGGACTAACAATTGGTATCAGAGCAAGCTCTTAACAAACAGAGAGTTTAAAGATCACAACAAAACAGCAAGATGAACAAGAAGGATGTTGGAGTCAAGATTCTTGTTGCATTGTTAGGGACTAAAAGTAGTGAAATATGTTCATGCAGAAATTAAACATGCAATAATAAAGAACACGGATCTTTCAAAACTCACTTAATTTTATATTAAAATTAAGAATGTTTTGCTACAAAATTTCTAGGCTCTTTGTTGATAAAGAGCTTAGCTTCGTTCTTGAGAGAATACAAGAGCCTGATCTGAATTATTACAACTTACAAAGGACCAATGTTAACTTTATAATTTAGTTAATTGTTGGTTTACACAGTGTATAATAAGACATGTTGTTAACTTTAGTAAATTGTCACTTGTCATTTCCATTTAAGGAAAAGTATATCTTCCATTTCTGGCTTAGCATATCTTTACATACTTTGTTAACTTTGATCTTCCTTTGTCAGTTAATCTTCACCCTTGATCTTGCACACTCTTCAAGCTGCTTTTTGTAGACTTATCAATCCAGCTGGTTGGATTGATTGTTGATTGTAAATCTTGTATATTGAACTGGTCTGTAATTTTGTACTTTGAGATTTTACCTTGAGATCTCCGTTTGGTCTATAGAGAACTTGACATCTCGATAAGTATATTGGTTTATCAAGATCTCTAATACTCCTTTGTAAATTTGACTTGTAGAAGTCTCTGAGTTTTATATAAGAGAATTTGGCTTGTCGAGATCTCTAGTTATCATACCTTCACTTTGACTTATCGATATCTCTGAGTTCTCTAGTGGCTTATTGACTTATCGATAACTCAGAGTTCTCTAGTCAAATTTGACTTGTCGATAACTCAGAGTTCTCTAGTGAATTTTGGCTTATCGATATCTCTAAGTTCTCTAGTGGAATTTGACCTATCGATAACTCAGGGTTCTCTAATGAATGTTGACTTGTCGATAACTATGAGTTCTCTAGTGAAGAAATGACTTGTTGATATATCCAATCTTCATGTCTTCAATTTGGCTTGTCGATATCTCTCTGAGTTATCATAAGCTTTTCTGACTTCTCAATAAGTCATTTGGAGTTCTCGAGTGACTTCTCTATAACACTAAATTTGTGACTTGTAGAGATCTTTGATTAGAATAAATTTATCCAAACAGATTTATACAACTCCAAGCTTCTTCATAATTCTTCTGAGGCATGATCTTCTTGATCTTCTTCCAGATAGAATCCTTAGGCTTAATACTGATTAAACAAAAAGACTCCAGTCTGCTTTTTTACATTTTTATAGACTTTAAATGTTACAAGTACAAATGCAAACTGATATTACAATACAACTTATTTAGGGTTGTCAATTTGACTTAGTCTTGTTAAAGTACAGGCATGTCTTGCACAACAATCTCCCCCAATTTTTGAGAAGATTGTTTCACACAAATTCATGCATGTTAACAAGACTAACCCCAAGTTAAAAAAATGGAAAATGAAATTAATACAAAATGCTTGATAGAATTATAACTTTTATGTATTGGAGATTTATAAAGTTTAATGGTTACATGTATCAGGTAAAGACAGTTTTTTTGTCTGCTTCTTCTCTAAGGAGATCCTTTAAGTGATCAAGAATTTCAAGTTCTCTATAATAGGTGTTCCACTTGGAGCTTCTACAAGTTTTTATCTTGCTACCTTTGGATAACCATTGTCTAGTAAATCAATCCTAAATCTTGATATCCTCCAGCTTTAATATTTAGAAATTTCCTATCTTTAGAGATTCTGCTCATTCCTTTGGTCTTGCGCTCTTCTGATCTCTTTATTAACATCTCTATTTCTTCATCATACTTCCTCTTTCTCTCTTCAGATTCAGCCTCATTTCTTTTTCTTGTTTCCTCCCTTGTAATCAACCATTCAGCTATAATTGATCTCCTTGCCCTTGTAGCAGTATCCTTGTCCTTTAGAAAACTTATCATTCTTTTAATTTCTATGGGAGAAAGAGAATCCAGTAAATCACAACCAAGGAAGGTGAATGACCCATCTTCAAAATAAATTCTAACTTCCCTCAGAGATACAACCCAGACTCTAACTATTTCTTCAGCTAGAGGTTGGAAAGAATCTTCATCTGAGATACACCAATTTAAAGGTAGAAAGTCACTTTTCTTAAAGCAGTTCCAGATGACCCTTTCAGTAACTTCAACTTTTTCAGTAGACTTGGCCTTCTTAGGTTTTCTCCCAACAGTCTTGAAATGAGTTTTATGTGATGGGTTGACAAAAGGTAGGACTGAGATTTTCTTTAGAGATGTTTGGCTTGTGGTGATTAAATTTTTAGGAAAGAGTTAGCAGTTTGCTTGAATATAAATTTAGGCTTTGAGGTTTGAGGTGGTTTGATGTTTAAGATAGTTGATGTTGAAGGTTGAGCTGAGATTTGAGCTGGTTGTGTTTGGCTTTTTAGGGTTTGATGTGGTTCTGAGCCTGAGCTGTCATGCTTTTTCTTGCTCCTTCTCTCTTCTCCCCTTTTGTTATCACCTCCCTTCTTCCCATCATCCTTCTTCTTTTCATCTTGACTTTTATCCTTACTGGTCAGTTGCTTTAGAAGCTTGACTTGGATTTGAGCCAGAAGGATTTATCTTGTCATCCTTCTGATCATCATCCTTATCTTTTCTTAGATTGTATTGTGTATTTGGCAACGTGGTGTCAAGGTTTACAAGATATCTCTCCAAAATATTTACCATCTCCACATCTTCATACTTCTTGTTCTTTTTATGCTTCAAGTCAGACTGTAATGTCATGATCAGCCTCAAGTTTGATCTGACATAATGTTTGGGAACAAGAAGATGTCTAGCTTGTTTGGTCATTGGGAAGATGTAAACTATTCCTTGGTTTGGATATAGATAGGCTTCTGGAAAAGCTTCTATATGTGCCTTCTTAAGCTCATGGAGAAGTTGAGTATCTTCTTGAATGACAATCATCACATCAAGTTCAGATGCTCTCAGAGTTTGGAGATTTGTGAAAGTCACCTGAATGCACATGTCCACACCACCATCATTGATGTTCATGACAATCCTTTTCTGCAGAAAGTTATCAATCTTCACTACCACTACCCTTATGAAGTTGATGTTTTTGGCCAAAGCTTTCTTGCAAGTCACATAGTTGTTTTTAAGAGACACTCTTAGTGCTGCAAGAAGGTCATTAAATTTCTGATCTTGATTTGGTCCTTCTGCAACCCTTTGAAGTCTTTCCTTTCCAACATCAATTTGAGCATTTGAGCTTTGACCAGTTTGAACAGTCTCTTTAGCCTTAGATTTAGATTGTTGAATTCTAGCCTCAATCTCCCCCTTAGTCTTGGTGACAGGCATGAGGAGGGGAGTTGGAATTTCTAGCCTAATCTGTTCAGGAAGTGAAGGTAGTGGTATGTTAAGTTCTCCCATTATGCCTCCCAAAGTAACAAAATTTTGCATTTGGAGATGCTAGTGAGAGTCCACCAGGGTCTTAATATCTGACTGTTGACTTTGAATTAGTGAAGTCAAAGCTTGCACTTGAGCATTCAGAGATGCATTGGAGGTTTCCAGAGAAGCTACTTGAGTCTTGAGGTCTTGAATGTCTTGTGAAGATGAGCTTGTAGTAGAGATAGCAGTAGATTGTCCAAAAGTAGCTTGCACAAATTTCTGAATTTCATCCATGAACAAAGGTGAAGGAGTGTATCTTGCAGTGTGCATTTGATCCAACTTCAACCTTGTATCATTGGACTTAGAGATGTGATCTTGAACTACTTTGTGCAAGGCTACAAATGATTCTTTGATTTGAGTTACACTTTTATCAATCCCACTGAGATCATACCTTAAAATCTGTTCTGAGAAGATTTTGAATTTATTTTTTATCTTAGTTTGAGAGGGGATGATTTGGTCCATCTTTTCCCTGACCATTTTCATTATCTTGCCCTGATGTCCGTTCAATGTGATTTGAAGTATTTTTCCAAAGTTGTGGAAAGCCTTGATTTGAGCTTTATAGACATCATTGTTGGCATCATACACCTCTTGTGGAGTTAGAGATCTGGCACTGCTTCCCAGAATTATAATGTACTCTTCCCTGAACTTGGCCATCACAGCATCCATTTCAATGGAGAAGTCCTTATCCAGCCATGCATCACAGTTGGCATCCTGACTAACTTCATCAACAATCTTTGCTTGATTTTCTTCAACATCAGCCTGTAGGTGAGCATGATAGCTTGGTAGTCCGGGTTTGACATGTTTGATATGAGTAGTTGCTGGGATATCTGTGCTAGGCCTCCAAGTTGATCAACTCTTAAATCTTCAATGGTGGAAGGTTGATTTTCAGTGTATTGGAGTCATTGAGAGATGAGGTGTGTTTGAGATGTGTAGGGTTGTGAGTCAGAACCACCTGTGACTGAAGTCACAGTTTTACTCACAAATTACTTAGTGTTTATGACAGTGTGTTATCCTCCACTTGTAGTGGGAACCTCCAATTAAATTGGAGGGGATTTGACTGGGTTATTGTCATGTACACCAGCCTCAAACCCTTGTGATTCTTGCAAAGCACTGTCACACGAATGTAATGGACTTGCCTCCCCTATAGCAGGATCATTGGCAATTGTACTCCTAACATCAACTGCCAAAGCAATTTCTGCTAGGGTTTTGAGGGGAGTTGTTCTTACATGAGGAACCTCCAATTGAATTGGAGAGGATTTAGATAGCTCCCCCTCAGGAGTACAACCCTCAAACCTAATAGCCAGTGAAGGCTGATTTGCACATGAAGGTGCATTTAGTATCTCCATGGGGTCTTCAGTAAAAACTGATGAATCCCCCATGGTTTTGATGGTGTTATCAAGGTCTACCCCAACTAGTAGCCTCTCACCATCTAATTGAGGTGTCTGGGTGGTGAGCAAGGTTTCTTGAACCAAGTCACTTGACTTAGCTTGCACTTGAGAATTATATTCAAGTGTTGTTGGTAGGGAAGAAATTTGAGATATGAGAGATTGTTGCTCAGACGTGAGTGTTGGCAGCCCCCCTGAAAGAATGAGGGAGCTTCAAAAGATGTACCCTCACTATGTGTGTCATCCTTATTCCTGCTACCATACACTTGAATTGCTTCAGGTGCAGGTTGTGCAAACTCTGTACAAGGTGCATTGGGGTGAATGCTCTTTTCAATAGACACACCCTGTTGAGAGGATACATCTAGAGTCTGTTTAGTCCCTATTTTTACAACTGCATCCTATTGGGAGGATACAGAGGTGGCTTGAGTGGTCAGCTCAGATTTCTTACTCTTCTTTGATCTTTTGACCAAGGGTGATTCAGTTTCTGTTTGATCATCACCACTCTCAGTTATAACTGCTAAGATTACCCTATTTCTCTTCTTTTTACTCACCTCATCCTTTTGAGAAGATGAGGTGGTTGGTTTCCTAGCTTCTACAGGTTTTGAAGGAAAATGCTCAACATGGGTAGGTTCATGTGGGTGTGCTTGTGTTTGTGCTTCCACAGGCTCAAGAACCATTATTGCACTAGGTTGACTTGCACCAGTTCTCATGTCTGGCATAGAATAAGGGTAAGTCTTAAATCTTTTAATTATGAAAGGTGTTAACTTAAGACTTACTGGAACCTTATTCTTAGTAAGAAGTGATCCAAATAAAATTTTGGATACTTGCTTACAGTTGTCAATTAATTTCATGTTTACAACTTCTAGCATATGTATGTCACTAACTTTATAATTTAAAGCTAACATAATAAATCAAGGCAGAAAAATCTCCTTACCTCTTGACTCCAATGGAATTGTGAGCCTGGTGCTCAACTCCTCCAGTATGTAGTGTCCTACATTTATCTGTTTGTTGAAGTCCATTGAGTAGACCAGCTTCTGGACAACACTTAATATGTTATCAAATCCTGACTTCCTGCAGGTGAATGCCCTTATCACAAAGTCAAACAGAAATGACCATTCCCTCCATAGATACTTCTTGTTCATGCTGGCCAGATTAATCCTCTCAGAATAATTGATGAAGTCCATGAATTCATACAGCTCATCCTAAGTTGGAGCCTCCACCAGTTTGTCAGTAGGAATGCTCAAAGCCTTATTGACATCATCATCAAGAATCTCCACCTGTTGTCCCTTGATTGTGCAGTTTATCACTATGGGTGCAGCTTGATTCTCATGCACACTATCCTTGTTATTGTTGTGTTCTACAAATCCCCTAACACATCCAAATACAACACAGGATTAGCAGTAAGAGCACCTACAAAGTAGATCTCAAAAAGGAACTTGACAAAGCATTGAAAAGCTTCAGGTGCTTGGTTTGCATCCAGAAATGTAAGAAAGTTGGTCTCCCTAGGGATGAAGGGTACAATATTGTTGGCTGCCATTGATATGAGTATGAAGTTAAGTGGGTAAAAGAAATTTGTGAGAAAGGAGTGAAAATGAGAGAGAAATCGGTTTTTGCTTGAATGGCTAGGTCACTTGAGATTTCAAAAATTGTAAGTATGTATATGTATCAAGATGTCTGGGTATTTATAGTAAAAGCAAATGACTTGTCGAGAACTCAAAAATAGACATTTGGAATTAGTCTATCGAGAAGTCATTTTAAGAAATGAAATTACATATCAAGAAGTCATTTTAAATTACTCTTATAGAGAACTATAAATTGACCTATCGAGATGTCATATAAATACCCAGTTTGTCCAAAAATGGACTGAATTAATTCCACCTTTTATTTGAATAAATTCAAAATAAAATTAGAATAAATTGCCAAAAGTATTTTACCAAAATAATTTATTAAGTTAAATTATTTCAATTATGAGTTATTGAGAAATCTAAAAATTATACTTGTAGAGAACTCTGTGAATTAACACTACTAGAGAACTCTATAAGGACTTATCGATAAGTCATAATAAAGCATATCGAGAAGTCACTCGAGAATTCAGTGAATTGACTTGTCGAGAACTCACTCGAGAAGTCTTAAAATGACTTGTCGATAAGTCAGTTAGACTTATCAAGAACTCAGTTCTCTATAGACTTTTGAACAACTTAATTCTGCCTTGTGTTAATTTTATATATTAAGGATGTAAATTAACAACTGAGCAGTTTACTTAGAATTTGAAAAATTCCAAGCTAAAATTTTTGTTTTGAAAAATAAATATGCAGAGATTTTTGAAATATATATAATTCATATTTCAGTTAATTTCCAGTTAAATCAAATTAATTTTGATTCACTAGGAATTAATCTGCTGTAAAATATTAGTTGAGTTCTTGCCTTAGGATAAAGAATTAAGCATTCCAATTTCACCTACAAGTCTAGTCAAAGTTGCTTCATCCAAAGGTTTAGTAAAAATATCAGCTAATTGTTTTTCTGTTAGACCAAAAATGAGCTCAATGGTACCATTTGTAGCATGTTCTCTAATAAAATGATACCTTACATCAATAGGCTTTGTTCTAGAATGATTAACTGGATTAGCCACTATAAATATAGCACTAGTATTGTAACACATGATAGAAATTTTGTGTAACACTTGGCCATAATCCATTAGCTAGTTTCTAATCCAAAGCACTTGAGCATAACAACTTCCTGCAGCTATGTATTCAGCCTCTGCTTTAGAAATTGATACAGATTATTGTTTGTTGCTATACCAGGATACAAGTCTTTGACCAAGAAATTGACAGCTTCCACTAGTACTCTTTCTGTCAACCCTGCATCCAACAAAATCTGCATTTGTGTAGCCAACAGCTTCAAAACCAGTTCCCTTAGGATACCATAATCCCAAGTTTGGAGTCCCCTTCAAATATTTGAAAATCATCTTTATAGCCATCAAATGTGATTCTTTTGGATTGGCTTGAAATATTGCACATAAACATGTTGCAAACATGATGTCGGGTCTACTTGCAGTTAAGTAAAGCAATGATCCAATCATTCCTCTATAGCTTGATATATCTATGTTAGATATATTTGTGATGTCATGTCTAATATAATTTGTGTTTAGTTTTCAGATCTTACTTAAACAGGAAAAATCAGTACTTAACTGGAAATCAGTACTTATACTGAAGTCAGAACTTAAGTTATCAGAAGATATTTATCAGGGGATAATATCAGGACTTAAGGTGACGTTCAGATAAGGAAGGCGGCTGATTGAAAGGAAAGAAGAAAAAGATAAACATAAGAAGAGATATGCATGAAGAAGGAATTCTATGAAGAATATAATATTTGGAAGAAAAGATAACTGATTGATATATTTTAGGAAGCAAAATTATATTCAATATCAATTAGAAGTTTATCTTGTAACTGTGTAGTATATAAACACAGACATAGGGTTTACACTATATGTGTTATCATTACCGAAGTTATTATTCATTGTATCCCTAGCAGATCTCGTGATAATTTGTTCATCACTGAGAGAGGACAGTTCCATATTGTAACATAGTTTATTGTGTTGAATAAAATCTGTGTTATGTTACTTGTGTTCTTTAATTCGATTTGATCGTAGTAAACACTGTATTCAACCCCCTTCTACAGTGTGTGTGGCCTAACAAGTGGTATCAGAGCAATCGGTTAACATACATACAGTAAAGATCAAAAAACAATCATGTCTGAAGAAGAACAAACTCCAACCAAGCCCACCAAAACTGAAGAACCACCAAAGACTCAAATCTATAATCGATATGAGACTATTAAGGTTTACATACTGAAACCATCTGAATATCCCATATGGAAGGTGAGGATGTCTATGTTTCTGGAAGCTACAGATCCAGAATACCTTGACAGAATCAATGAAGGACCACATAAGCCAACGAAGATCTCTGTTGTAGTTGCAGATCAGCCAGCACAGACAGTACCAAAGGAGAAAAGTTAATATACAGTTGAAGGTATCTCATTTATTGCTAAGGATGCAAAGGTACGACATTTGCTGCATAGTGCCATTGATAATGTCATGTCAAACAGGGTAATCAACTGCAAGACTGCAAAAGAGATATGGGATGCCTTGGAAATAAGATGTCAGGGAACTGATTCAATTAAGAAGAACCAGAGGACTATACTCACTCAAGAGTATGAGCACTTTGACTCAAAACCTGATGAGTCATTAACTGGTTTATATGATAGATTTGTCAAACTCTTGAATGATTTGTCACTGGTGGACAAGGAATATGAACTTGAAGATTCAAATCTTAAATTCCTGTTAGCTCTTCCTGAAAGTTGGGATTTGAAGGCCACCACTATAAGAGAAAATTATGTTCTTGATGAAACAACTCTTGATGAAATTTATGGGATGCTCAAGACTCATGAACTTGAGATGGAACAAAGAAGCAAGAGGAATGGAAGGAAGTCATGGAAAGTTGCTCTTAAGGCTGAGGAGGATGTCCCCAAAGTAGTTGCCTCAAGAAAAGGCAAGGGAAAAGCTCTCATCACAAAGTCTGATACTGAGTCATCAAGTTCTGATAGTGATGATGACTCAGAAACTGAAAGCTTACCTGAGATGGATCCTGATGAAGAGATGATGAAGCTGTGTGCTCTTATGGTGAAAGGAATCACAAGGATTGCATACAGGAAATTCAGAAGGGGAAAGAAATTTTCCAGGAAAGGTGCAAGTTCTGATAAGAAGAGTTTCAGAAAATTTGAAGGCAAAGGAGGAAAGTCTGACAGAGGAGATTACTCAAATGTCAAATGCTACAACTGTGGTGAGAAAGGCCACATATCTCCTGATTGCAAGAAAGTGAAGAGTGATAAAGGCAAGGCTCTTGTCACAAATAAGGAAAGCTGGACAGGCAATTCAAATTCTGAAAGTGAGGTGAACTATGCCTTGATGGAAAATGCTGATAGCAGTTCTGATGCTGCTGGGTTAAAGGTATATCAAACTACTTATGCCTTTCATACTGATGATATTACTGAGTTGAGAAGATATCTTAAAACCATGTTCATTAGTTACAGAGATCAAACTTTAACATGTAAAAGATTAACTTCTGAAAATCTTGCTTATAAACAGAGGAATGATTATTTAGAAAAAGAGTTAGTCATGTTCCATCAAACTCAGAAAGATAGAGATGATGCCTTTTATGTTAGGGATGAAGTGCTTAAAATGAATGAATCTCTAAAAACTGAGTTAGAAAAGGAAAGAGATATGATCAGGACTTGGACTAACTCTGGCAGAATAACTCATAATTTGTTAAGTAGTGGAAACTGGAAAGAGGGCTTAGGTTATGGAGATGATAAGAATGATAAGGGAACTATAGAAATTGAGCCTATAGTTGTTAAACAAAAGCCAATGGTAAATCCTGTTAAGTTTGTAGCTGTAAAGTCTGATATTGATAATTCAGAAGTTAAAGAGAAATTAACTTCTGAAAAACAAAAATAGGATAAGCCAATTGAAGTTAACATAGGCTTAATGACTAAGAAACAACTTAAACATAAGCTGAAAGATGTTAAGAATGTAAACAAGGTAAAGCCACCTAGGAAAAATAGGAATGGAAAGGAAGGTGTGAATAAAAGCAATGATTATAAGCATGTTCCTAATGCTTCTAGAAAGAAATGTTATAACTGTGGAAACTCTAACCATCTGGCTTCTTTTTGCAGGAAGAATAAGAAAATAAACTCCTTACCTTCAAAGTCAGGAGTTAAGAGTCAGTCTGTTAGATATAGGCCACAAAATCCTTGTTTTCACTGTGGTAGTTTGTGGCATTCCATTTATACTTGTAAGGAATATCATAGTTTGTACTATGATTATTATCAAATAAAACCTTCTTTAAAAAAAGTTAGCATTATTCCTTCTAGTATAAGTTCTGATGCAAAGTCTGATATTGTAAATTCTGATAAGAATACTGTTAACATAAACTCTGATGCTAAATTCGTTGCAATTGTTAACAAACTTAATAAGGCCAAAGGATCCAAGCAAGTCTGGGTCCTTAAAACTAATCATTAGTGGTCTTTATGATTGCAGGGCAACAGGAAAAACATCCTAGTTCTGGACAGTGGATGTTCAGGACATATGACTAGAAATAAAGCCCTGCTATCAGACTTTGTGGAGAAAGCTGGCCCAGGTGTTTCTTATGGAGATGGCAACATGGGAAAAACTCTGGGATATGGCAATATCAATCTTGGGAATATCATCATTGAAAAAGTAGCTCTGGTCTCAGGACTTAAACACAATCTGCTGAGTGCGAGTCAAATCTGTGACAGAGGTTATCATGTGAATTTCCTTGAAGAACACTATGAAGTTGTAAGCAAATCTACAGGCAAAGTTGTTCTGAAAGGATACAGGCATGGTAATATTTATGAAGCCAGGCTTTCAACAAGTATTGATGGTTCTGCAATCTGTCTTCTAAGTAGAGCATCAATTGAAGAAAGCTGGAATCGGCACAATAAACTCTCTCATTTAAATTTTAACAATATAAATGAACTAGTCAAGAAAGATCTTGTGAGAGGACTACCAAAATCAGTATTTGCTCCTGATGGCCTTTGTGAATCATGTCAAAAGGCAAAACAAAGAAAATCTTCATTCAAGAGCAAGACTGAATCATCAATTCTTGAGCCTTATCACCTACTAAATGTTGATCTATTTGGTCCAGTGAATGTCATGTCTATTGGAAAGAAGAAATATGTTATGGTCATAGTGGATGAGTTCACCAGATACACATGGGTGTATTTCTTGCACACAAAAAGTGAAACTGCATCTATCTTAATTGATCATGTCAAACAACTGGATAAATTGGTCAAAGACTCTGTGAAAATTATAAGAAGTGATAATGGCACTGAGTTCAAGAATTTGATTATGGAAGAGTTCTGCAAAAACTATGGAATAAAGCAGGAATTCTCTGCTCCTGGAACTCCACAGCAAAATGGAGTTGTTAAAAGGAAGAATAGAACTCTTATTGAAGTTGCACGAACTATGCTTGATGAAGTAAAGTTACCAACCTATTTTTGGGCTAAAGCTGTGTAGACTACTTGTTTTACTCAGAATGCAACACTTATCAACAAGCATGGAAAGACACCATATGAGATGGTGAAGAAAAAGAAGCGAAATCTGAAGTATTTTCATGTATTTGGATGCAAGTGTTTTGTTCTTAAGACTCATCCTGAACAGCTATCCAAATTTGATCTAAAAGCTGATGAAGGAATTTTTGTTGGATATCCACTTTCCACAAAAGCCTTCAGAGTCTACAATTTAAGAACAAGGGTTGTCATGGAATCTATCAATGTCTCTTTTGATGATAAAAAGATTACTGGACTTGAAGATTTCAATGATCATGATCAGCTGAGATTCGAAAATGAAGTTTTAAATTCTGATTCTGTATGTTAGGTCACACACACTGTAGAGGGGGTGAATACAGTGTATAATACAATTAAATCGAACTTTAATATATTAAGTAACAGAAAACAAACTTTATTGAAATAATAAACTCTGTTACAGTATGGAACTGTTACCTCTCAGTGATGAACAAATATCACGAGAGCTGCTGGGGTTACAATGAATAATCTTCTCGAATATATGATAACACTTATAGTGTAAACCCTATGTCTGTGTTTATATACTACACAGTTACAAGATAATCGCTAATTGATATGGAATATAATTCTGCTTCCTAAAATATATCAATCAGATATCTTTTCTTCCAAGTATTCCATTCTTCACGGAATTCCTTCTTCATGCATATCTCTTCTTATGTTTATCTCGATCTTCTTTCCTTTAATCAGCTACTGTCCTTCTCTGATCATCCTTCAGCACTTAAGTTCTGATATCTAACTTCTGATAATTATCTCTTGATAATATAAGTACTGATATCCTTAAGTCCTGACTTTCAGTATAAGTACTGATCAACAGTTAAGTACTGATTTGTCCTGTTAAGTAAGATCTGAAATCTAAACATAAATTATATTAGCCATGACATTATCAAATATATCTAACAATCTCCCCCAACTTGTAAATTAGCATAATATACAAGTTTAACAGATATTTGATGATGTCAAAAACATTACGTACAAATGCATGAGAATTAGACTAGATAACTACAACTTACAGTCATTAAAGCTTTACCAATATTCAACTTCTGATAACAACTTCAGTCTGTACAAATATCAGAATTTAAGCAGTTGTAGATCTTCGACTTGGCTTCATCATCTGATCTCTCTGATGTCAGGAGTTGTTCTGAGATAGTTCTTCAACAAACATTTCTCAGCATATCTGAGTTCATCAATCATTCTCCTTTTGGCATCTTTAAGCTCTGCAGTATCTTCACCAGTTTGAAAGATTGCAGCTCTGAGATCATTGATCTTTGCTTTTCTCAACTCCTGATCTAGTCTTATGACATAGGCTTTGTCAGACTCCAGATTGAATTCAAGTCCCTTAATACCAAGATATGTTTTGATCTGTACAGTATTAGGCTTCATATCAACAATATCACCATTGTGATCTCTGTACTTTAGAACATATGTGCTGTCAGACTTAACAGAATAAAGCCTTTTCTGTCTCTGAATCTGTTCTTTTAAGTAGTTTGCAGCAGTCCCTGTTATTCTGTCATCCACTTGAAGTAAGAAAAGTACATGCTCCAATTCTTCAAAATACTTCAATGGAATGGCATTTTGTCTTATATGATAAACCCTACCATCTGTCATGAAATACAACATGATGTATTCTTTCAAGTAGGTATGGTAAACCATCTATATAGATTCCAGTTGATTCAATCTCTCAGGAGTTGCTCCAATACCTGGTTCACTCAAGGAAGTTGGATCATTGGTAGTGTTGTGTACTCTTCTTTCATCAGCACTTCCCAATCCAGTTTTATCTCTTGCTTCCTTTCTAGTAACTACTCTAGCTTCAAAACCACTTGCAGTAGTCTTCAAAGATTGAGTCTGTTTTGCTTTAGTGAATCCTGGTAGGAGTGTCTTTGATCTATCTTCTGATATCAAGTTAACTTGAGCTATATCAGAGGTTACTTGTTTCTTTTGAATATCAGAACTTACAATTTCTTGACTCTGAACAACTTGAGCCATGTCAGAGGTTGTTTTAAGAACTTTTCTTGAAGTCAGAGCAAGATCATCCTTTTCATCAGTAATTTCTTCATCCTCAGGAGGTATATAAACCTTGATAGGTTCACCAACCTTTTCTTTACCCTTGGATCTTGGATCTATCTATGGTTGTGATCTAGCCAATGTTGCTTCAGTATGTGTCCTTTCTTTGATCACAATGCCTTTGAGTTTTGAAAGTGGCTTTTTACCAGAAGCTTCAGATTTAGATGTGACTTTCTCTGATTTAAGTCTGGCTTTTTCTTCCTTTAAACTTTCCAAGTCCATTCCTGGATTTTCCTGAAGAAATAACTGTCTTGACATTTCCTCATCAAGATCTAAAAGTTCATCAGAACTTATCCTTTTACCAGCAGCAGAACTTATTCTTTTCCCAGTATCAGAACTTGTCCTGTGACTAGCTTGTCTTGATGTGAATCCTCTACCTTGACTATGACCTCTACCCATTCCAGAGCTTCCTTGATCATCTTTTTCATTATCCTTTTCCTGTCAGTGTCTTGTCAGTCTTGCATTTGGACTTAATCACTTTCTCCCCCTTTTTGGCATCAGCAGGTAGTAGAAGAGAGATAAGCAATTCCACTGAGGATTGGATTTCAGTTAGTTATGATTGCTGAGAAGCTTGATTTTTCAGAATTTCATCAATCTGAGCTTGTTGATGATCTTGAGTCTTTTCAATATAAGCAATTCTGTCAATGGTAGGTTGGAAGAACTTTTTCTTATCAATTTTTCCAAACTTGTTCCTGTTTGATAAAGTTCTCCTGAATCTTGTGTAACTCTGCATGAGTAGTTGAATGAAGACCTTGTAAATGTTTAGTACTCAATGCAGTGACTCTAAGCTGGGTTTTAAAATCATCAGAATTTAACATTTCATCAGCTTTAGTCAAGTGCTCAGCAAGATGCTTTTCAGTTGGAACAAATGAAACTGAGTTCCATTCCTTAGTCCACTCCTGACCTGCAGGAGTTTCACTCCAAGGTACTGGTGCTTCTCCGGTAACAAACTTCTCAACCAGTTCAGACTTAGGAAGAGTCTGTTGAGGAGTATGTCCTGAAGGAACTGCTTCATCATCATCTACAGTTGGAGCAGCATCACCAGTATCTCCAGCATTTGCAGCATTAGAACTTAAAGAATCAGTATCTTCTGATAAGACAACAGTGTGAGTAGCAATAGAGGCTTCAGCATCCTCTAATTGCTGATCTTGTTCTTAGTTCTGATCAACAGCCATATCCTGATGCTCACCTAAATTCTGATCATCAGCATCTTGATGCAGAGAAGGTGTTGTTGATAAATCTGGAATTTGAACAGCATCAGTCGCAGGTGTTGTGGAAGGATTATTTGCTGTTGGAGCTTCTAAGAGAATTACTGCAGGCACAACCAAGTTTTGAACATCAATATCAGCACTTGTGCCTGGATCAACAGAAGACACAGAAGGTGTGTTAGCCTTTTCAGAAACAGCTTCCTGAGATGGAGTTGATGGAGAAGAAGTGACTGGAGCAAATTCCTTGTCTTGTGAGATCAGAGATTCCTGATCCCCTTCCTTAGCTGCTTCCTCTTCATCATCTGAAACTGGCCTTTTTGCCCTCTGTTTCTTGTATCTCTTTGTTGATTTGGATTCCTTGGGAGTTTCAGGAACTGTCATTCTTCTAAGCCGTTTGAGAAGCCTAGATCCCCCAATTCCAGAATCCTTCTGAGAAGTCACTTTCTCAGCTTCACCTACAACAGGTTCTGAAGAAGGAACCTGTTCCTCAGTATCAGATTCATCTCTCAGTACAGTCCTCCTCCTCTTTTGAGGTGTTTGAGGAATAGTTTTTGTCCTCTTTGGCTTGGAGGATGAGGGTTGAACAGTCTGTGAAGTAGAGAGATAGGATTTGAGATAAGTCCTGAGGGTAGGTTGAGTAGTATGAGTGGTAGGTGCTGAGGATGATGGTTTTTGGGTGTATGTGGTTGGTTGGACATCAGAGTAAACAGATCTATAAGTATCAGGATCAGCATTTACTAGGATCTGTTTTACAGACTGAGGAATCTGTAATGGTCTAACCACTTTTTTCTTAGTATCAGCATTTACCAGATCATTAAAATATCATTTTGCAACTCTAAAAGGTGGGGTTGAGGAACTGACTAATTGAGGTTCATCTGTACAAAAAGTATATATAAGTTGATAGAATCTAGCAAAATAGACAATATTTCTATCCTCTGTCATCCTATCCCCAATAAAACCAATTATTCCAGTTGTAAAATCAAAATGAGTTTGATGGATAATAGCATACCCTATGTGCTGACTCAGAATTGGGATAACTTCAAAATTCGAACATTTGTTCCCAAAAACTTTGGTGATGCAGTCAAAGAAGAAACTCCATTCTCTTCTGATATTAGCCCTTTTTAACTGCCCAAGCTTTGCCAAACTCTTTTCATATCCCAAATCAGCCATTAACTCCTGAAGTGCTGATTCCTCTGGAGTTGAAAAAGTACAATTTTCTGGGAGATGTAGAGCTTTGCGTATTGTACCAGGAGTGACTGCATAAGATGAATCACCCACTTCAAAAACAATACTGGGAGTGCCATGTTTACCACCATCATCAAAGTGCCCAGTCCGCCAAAACGTCAGAACTTGTTGACTCGAAAAGACTTCAGGCTGAGTTAATGCATACCCAATCTCACTGTGTGCAAGAAGATCTTGCACAAAATACAATTCAGATGGAGCTTCAACATGATCAAGAATTGCAGCATAGTTGTTTGGAACAAACTTAGCTCCATCAATGATTAAATCCTTAGGTGCCATGTGAAAAATTGAGATTCAAAAGTGCCTGTTAGGTGTTTGATAAGATGTCTGTATGAAAAACCAACGTGAGAAGAAGGAGAGTAAAAGTAAGTAAAGAGAAAAAATACGAAGAAAATAAAGGATTAAAGAAATCCTCTCTCTGTTGTACTTATACTCTGAACAAAAATGTTACCGTTGGACACCTGTCAGACATGCAGTAATAACGGATAGTTACTGGGCTCGAGAAAACAGGAATCATTACTTACCCAGTTGCCTGTTTTCAAGGAAAAACCGTTCCACTTACCCAGATATTCCATTAATCAAGGTGAAACAGTTTTAATTCAAAATTGAAATTGTTCCCACTGAGTTAATTATTTTTCACTGCATCATTAATATTCTGAAAGTAAATCACGTAAAAATGACCAAGATAAATTAGATGAGTAAGTGCTGATAAAAAAAATCTAAATTAAAACAGAATTTATATGGTCATCAGAATATCATTCAGGATTTATCAATGCATTACCAAATATCTTAGAGACAAAATCTTGAAGCAAAAACAAATTTCATTAATATATCAAGAGAATACATTTATGAAATGTAAATTACATCAGTACTTATACAAGATTTCCCTAAGCTACTAAACCTAACATCAACAACTTTAGTCCTAGCTAAGAAGCCTGACAAAGCTGATGATGAAGAAAAACAGGAAGAAGACAAGATTAAATCATTTCTTCTTCTTCCTACTCTCGACAAACATAATGGCGAGTCTGATGATTCGCTCTTGCTGGCGGAGAGCTGCCAGTCTTTCCTCCTCCAATCGCTCCAGATGGCGATGGTAATCCATATAGAAGAACAGGAGGTGGGTCAGTACCTCCTGTGGGACAGAGTCCCATATCTCCTCAGAAATGGCATGTCAGCACAGCTTAGCTCCATATTGAAGTTTTGGTAGTTCAAAAACATGTTGAATCTGACCATTGTGTTTTTGAAAGAAAAAGTATGAAGATAAGTGTGTGAGAAAGAATTTGATGGGAAGGCTGATGTGAAGTGGCTGCTTATATAGGCAAGAGAATGACAGGAGACGTAAAAGTATTTAATGCTGACAGGTAGAATTAATTCTACCTCGTCTCCCTAGACTTTGAAAAAGAATAACATTCATTGGAAAGAGGAAACATGGTTTAAAGCGCACAAGAAACAAGTAACAGTGGATTGTTCAAGGACGAATACCATTAATCCTAATCATAGTGACTATTAATCTTCCACTTCAACATATTCAAGTATTAACTGAGACTGTTATCAAATTTTATTCACAGATAAGTCAAGTAAAATATTAGACTGTAATATCAGAACTTAGACTTATATCAGAACTTAACAGTCATCTGTACATAATTTCTTAACTCGAAAAAGGAATGTCTATCTTAGTAAGTCCTCATACAAGTTCTCAGTTATACTCTTCAGAACTTAATCATCAGAATATGCAACCAGAGCTTGTCCTCAGAGTTTGTGCAGAATGACACAATGACTGTTTATCTAAAATAACATAGACCTCCACAAAAATTTTCATCATTCAGATGGAGTGATTAGTGTGTGCATTAAGCTAAATAACAGACAAAGAGTAAAGTCGGATTCACTTCAGTACATCTTAGAAATAAGGCATAACTAAAATTTTGCTAAAGAGCTGTCATTGTCCTGAAACCTACTGATGAATGAGTTCATGCTTGAGTCCACCTCAACTGTTTTGTGCTAATTTTATGCATCTTTTGAAATTCTATTTTACAGTGGCTTCTCAGTGTAAGTGAGTCACGACTGCTTATCAGAATTTATGCTATTATCAGAGTATTTCTCCAGTAATCATAGAGTGTGAAAAGTCACCAAGAAAATATTTTGCTTTTCTAATGCATATTTACTTAATACCAGCAATGCACTTGGGTCGTCCCTTCCACATTTTTACTCTAGATCTCAAAGGAGTACCTGATTTTATTCTTTTATCTTTTTGCTTTTTCTTTTGATAAGTGAGGTTTATCAGCACTTAGTACATTCAGCAGTTTTACTAGTATCAGAACTTAACAGATGAGTAGCATTATTCTAATTTGTGACTTAGTAATAAGATAAACAAAGTAAACTCAACTAAGCTCAATTATCAGAATTTGCTAGTGTCATAAGGTTTCCACTGAAATAATTACTTCTTACATAGAATCATTTGTTTATTGAAGACTACTAGGTCAGTATCTAGCACAGTTATCCTCATAGGATTGAATAGTTACTTGAACAGACATATCACTTATCAGAGTTTAGAAACATATATCAGACAACAATCAGTACTTAAATGCGTATTTCAATTAATCACAGAATAAATAAAGAGATTACATTCTGTAAATACTGATCATAAAGTCTGATGCATCAGAACAAAACTAAACAGATTTAGAAAAAGAACCTGAAACCATTCCAAGTTCATTTACCAATCTTGTAAAAGTGGCTTCACATAGTGGTTTTGTGAAGATATCTGCTAGTTGTTGATCTGTTGGAACAAAGTGCAATTCCACTGTACCTTCATCCACATGTTCCCTTATGAAGTGGTACCTGATGCTGATGTGCTTTGTCATAGAGTGTTGAACTGGATTACCTGTCATAGCAATATCACTTTGATTATCAAGGTAAATAGGGATTTTGAAATATGTTAACCCATAATCCAGTAACTGATTCTTCATCCAAAGAATCTGTGCACAACAGCTTCCTACAGCAATATACTCTGCTTCTGCAGTTGATGTGGAAATTGACTTTTGTTTCTTGCTGAACCAAGAAACCAATCTGCCTCCAAGAAATTGGCAGCTTCCACTTGTGCTTTTCCTGTCAATTTTGCAACCTGCAAAATCTGCATCTGAGTAACCTATTAGTTTAAAATCTGATTCCCTTTAAGATACTTAAAGATTCTTTTCACAGCTGTTAAGTGAGGTTCTCTTGCATCTGCTTCAAATTTTGCACAAAGACAGGTAGCATACATGATATCAGGTCTACTAGCAGTTAGATAGATTAGAGAGCCAATCATACCTCTGTAGTCAGTAATATCTACTGATTTACCGGTATCCTTATCCAGTTTTGTTGCAGTGGCCATAGGAGTGGATGCACTTGAACAATCTTGCATTCCAAATTTCTTCAGCAAGTTTCTGGTATACTTGGTTTGACAAATAAAAGTGCCTTCTTCATTCTGCTTGACTTGAAGGCCCTGAAAATAGCTAAGTTCCCCCATCATACTCATCTGATATCTTGACTGCATTAGTTTGGCAAACTTCTTGCAAAGTTTGTCATTTATAGACCCAAAAATGATATCATCAACATAAATCTGGACTAGAAGTAAGTCCTTTCCATGGTTGAGGTAGAACAGTATTTTGTCTATTGTTCCTCTGTTGAATCCACTTTCCAGAAGAAACTGAGCTAAAGTCTCATACCATGCTCTAGGAGCTTGCTTAAGTCCATAAAGTGCTTTATCAAGCCTGTAGACATAATATGGATGTTTGGTATCTACAAAGCCTGGAGGTTGTTCAACATCTACCTCCTCCTCCAATTCTCCATTGAGAAAAGCACTTTTCACATCCATTTGAAAGACCGTAAACTTTTTGTGAGCAGCATAAGCCAAAAATATCCTTATGGCTTCTAACCTAGCAACTGGTGCAAATGTTTCATCATAATCAATTCCCTCCTGTTGAGAATATCCTTTTGCAACCAGCCTTGCCTTATTCCTTGTAATTATGCCATCACTGTCAGTTTTGTTCCTGAATACCCACTTTGTACCAATAACAGATCTATTCTTTGGTCTTGGCACTAGGGTCCAGACTTTGTTTCTTTCAAATTCATTTAACTCTTCTTGTATTGCTTGCACCCAATCAGCATCTTGAAGAGCTTCTTCAACTTTCTTTGGCTCAGTCTGAGAGAGAAAAGAATTGTAGAGACATTCATTTGAAGTACCTGTTCTAGTTCTGACACCTGCATCAGGATTTCCAATTATCAAATCAGGTGTATGTGATTTTGTCCACTTCCTTGCAGATGGAAGGTTTTCACTGGATGCTCCCCCATGATCCATGCTATCTTCATTTTCATTTTCTGATGCTCCCCCAGAAACTATGCTCTCTGAGTTGGAGTCTTCAGTATTTAGATTTTCAGCACTATCAGAACTTGGCTTATCAGAACTTGACGAATCAGAACTTGAAGAGCCAGATGTATGTTCTGATGTTTCTTAAGATGTGGTAGGATCTTGAGTATGCTCCCCCTGCATAGGTGCATCTTCCTTTGACGTAGTCACCACAGTTTCAATAACATCAGAGTTTAATCCATCAGAGTTTACAGTATCAGGACTTAGACTGTCAGGATTTTCAGTATCAGAATTTGAGTCTTCATTTTCAAATCTCAGCTGATCATGGTCAATGAAATCTTCAAGACCAGTAATCTTCTTGTCATCAAAAGAGACATTGATAGATTCCATGACCACTTTTGTTCTCAAATTATAGACTCTGAAGGCTTTTGTGGAAAGTGGATATCCAACAAAGATTCCTTCATCAGCTTTTAGATCAAACTTTGATAGCTGTTCAGGATGAGTCTTGAGAACAAAACACTTGCATCCAAATACATGAAAGTATTTCAGATTTGGCTTCTTTTTCTTCACCATCTCATATGGTGTTTTTCCATGCTTGTTAATGAGTGTTGCATTTTGAGTAAAACAAGCAGTCTGCACAGCTTCAGCCCAGAAATAGGTTGGAAGCTTTGCTTCTTCAAGCATTGTACGTGCAGCTTCAATGAGAGTTCTATTCTTCCTTTCAACAACTCCATTTTGCTGTGGAGTTCCAGGAGCAGAAAATTCCTGCTTTATTCCATGGTTTTTGCAGAACTCTTCCATTATCAAATTCTTGAACTCAGTGCCATTATCACTCCTTAATATTTTCACAGAATCTTTGACCATTTTATCCAGATGTTTGACATGATCAATCAAGATAGATGCAGTTTCACTTTTTGTGTGCAAGAAATACACCCATGTGTATCTGGTGAACTCATCCACTATGACCAACGCATACTTCTTCTTTGCAATTGACATGACATTTACTGGACCAAATAGATCAACATGTAGTAGTTGATAAGGCTCAAGAATTGATGATTCAGTCTTGCTCTTGAATGAAGATTTTCTTTGTTTGGCCTTCTGACAAGAATCACAAAGACCATCAGGAGCAAATACTGACTTTGGCAGTCCTCTCACAAGATTTTTCTTGACCAGTTCATTTATATTGTTGAAATTTAAATGAGAGAGTTTCTTATGCCAATTCCAGCTTTCTTCAATTGATGCTCTACTCATCAGACAGATTGCAGAACCATCAGTACTTGTTGAAAGCTTAGCTTCATAAATGTTACCACGCCTGTATCCTTTCAGAACAACTTTGCCTTTCGATTTACTCATAATTTCACAGTGTTCTTCAAAGAAATCAACATGATAACCTCTGTCACAAATTTGACTTATACTCAGTAGATTGTGTTTAAGTCCTGAGACCAGAGCTACTTCTTTAATTATGACATTTCCAAGATTGATATTGCCATATCCCAATGTTTTTCCAATGTTGTCATCTCCATAAGAAACACTTGGGCCAGCTTTCTCCACAAAGTCTGATAGCAGGGCCTTATTTCCAGTCATATGTCCTGAACATCCACTATCCAGAACTAGAATATTTTTCCTGTTGCCCTGCAATCACAAAGACCACTAATTATTAGTTTTAAGGACCCAGACTTGCTTGGATCCTTTGGCCTTATTAAGTTTGTTAACATTTGCAGCGGATTTAGCATCAGAGTTTATGTTAACATTTTTCTTATCAGAACTTACACTATCAGACTTTGAATCAGAATTTACACTAGAAGGAACAATGGAAACTTTCTTCAAAGAAGGTTTTATTTGATAATAATCATAGTACAAACTATGATATTCCTTACAAGTATAAATGGAATGCCATAAACTACCACAATGAAAACAAGGATATTGTGGTTTGTATCTAACAGACTGACTCTTAACTTCTGATTTTGAAGGTAAGGAGTTAATATTCTTATTCTTCCTGCAAAAAGAAGCCAGATGGTTAGAACTTCCACAGTTATGACATGTTTTCCTAGGAGCATCAGGAACAGGTTTATAATTATTGCTTTTATTCACACCTTCCTTTCCATTCCTATTTTTCCTAGGTGATTTTACCTTGTTTGCATTCTTAACATCTTTCAGCTTATGCTTAAGCTGCTTCTTTGTCATTAAGCCTATGTTCACTTCAGCTGTCTTTTCCTGTTTTAGTTTGTCAGAAGTTAATTCCTTTGTAACTTCTGATTTCTCATTTTCAGACTTTACAGTTACAAACTTAACATGTTTTAACTTTGGCTTTTGCTTATCAACGGGCTTAATTTCTTCAGTTCCTTTATCATTCTTATCTTCTCCATAACCTAAGCCCTCTTTCCAGTTTCCACTACTTAGCAAATTTTGAGTTGTTTTGCCAGAGTTAGTCCAAGTCCTGATAATCTCTCTTTCCTTTTCTAACTCAGTTTTTAGAGATTCATTCATTTTTAGCACTTCATCCCTAACATAAAAAGCATCATCTCTATCCTTATGAGTTTGATGGAACATGACTAACTCTTTTTCTAAGAAATCATTTCTTTTCTTAAATGCAAGATTTTCAGAAGTTAATCTTTCACATGTTAAAGTTTGATCTCTATAACTAACAAACATGGTTTTAAGATATCTTCTCAACTCATTAATATCATCAGTATGAAAAGCATAAGTAGTCTGAGGTACCTTTGTTTCAGCAGCTTCAGAACTGCTCTCAGCACTTTCTTTATCAGCATTTGCCATCAATGCATAGTTTTCCTCACTTTCAGAGTCTGAGGTGTCTGTCCAGCTTTTCTGCTTTGTGACAAGAGCCTTGCCTTTGTCACCCTTTACCTTCTTGCAATTAGGAGATATGTGGCCTTTCTCACCACAGTTATAGCATTTAATATTGGTATAATCTCCTCTATCAGACTTTCCTCCTCTGCCTTCAGATCTTCTGAAATTCTTCTTATCAGAACTTATGCCTTTCCTGGAAAACTTATTTCCCTTCCTGAACTTCCTGTATGCAATCTTTGTAATTCCTTTCACCATAAAAGCACACAGCTTCATCATCTCCTCATCAGCATCAGTCTCAGGCAAGCTTTCAGAATCTGAGTCATCATCACTTTCAGAACTTGATGACTCAGTTTCAGACTTTATGACAAGAGCTTTACCCTTGTCTTTCCTTGAGGAAGCTGCTTTGGGGAATTCTTCTTCAGCCTTAAGAGCAACTGTCCTTGACTTTCCTCCTTTCCTCTTGCTTCTTTGTTCCATCTCAAGCTCATGAGTCTTGAGCATTCCATAGATTTCGTCAAGAGTTGTTTCATCAAGATTGTAGTTGTCTCTTATTGTCGTTGCCTTCAAATCCCAGCATTCAAGAAGAGCTAACAGGAACTTAAGGTTTGAATCTTCAAGTTCATACTCTTTATCAACCAATGACAAATCATTCAAGAGTTTGACAAATCTATCATATAAATCATTCAATGACTCATTAGTCTTTGAGTCAAAGTGTTCATACTCTTGAGTGAGTATTGTCTTCCTGTTCTTCTTAATTGTGTTAGTTCCCTGACACCTTGTTTTCAGAGCATCCCATATCTCCTTAGCAGTCTTGCAGTTGATTACCCTGTTTGACATTACATTATCAATGGCACTATGCAGTAAGTGTCGTACCTTGGCATCCTTAGCAATTGATGCTATATCTTCAGCAGTATAATCACTCTTCTCCTTTGGTACGGTCTTTGCTGCTTCACCTGCAACTGCAACAGCGAGCTTGGTTGGTTTGTGAGGCCCTTCCTTGATTCTATCAAGGTATTCTAGATCTGTTGCTTCCAGGAACATGGTCATCCTTACCTTCCATATGGGATATTCAGATGGTCTCAGTATGGGAACCCTGATAGTCTCATACCGACTTTGAATTTGTGGCTTTGGAGGTTCTTCAGTTTTGGTAGGCTTAGTTGGAGTTTCTGTGTCAGACATGATTGTGTTTGGATCTTTAGCTGTATGTGTGTTAACAGATTGGCTCTGATACCACTTGTTAGGTCACACACACTGTAGAGGGGGTGAATACAGTGTATAATACAATCAAATCGAACTTTAATATATTAGGTAACAGAAAACAAACTTTATTGAAACAATAAACTCTGTTACAGTATGGAACTGTTACCTCTCAGTGATGAACAAATATCACGAGAGCTGCTAGGGTTACAATGAATAATCTTCTCGAATATATGATAACACTTATAGTGTAAACCCTATGTCTGTGTTTATATACTACACAGTTACAAGATAATCGCTAATTGATATGGAATATAATTCTGCTTCCTAAAATATATCAATCAGATATCTTTTCTTCCAAGTATTCCATTCTTCACGGAATTCCTTCTTCATGCATATCTCTTCTTATGTTTATCTCGATCTTCTTTCCTTTAATCAGCTACTGTCCTTCTCTGATCATCCTTCAGCACTTAAGTTCTGATATCTAACTTATGATAATTATCTTCTGATAATATAAGTACTGATATCCTTAAGTCCTGACTTTCAGTATAAGTACTGATCAACAGTTAAGTACTGATTTATCCTGTTAAGTAAGATCTGAAATCTAAACATAAATTATATTAGCCATGACATTATCAAATATATCTAACACTGTAAATCCTGACAGTCTAAAACCTGACAGTCTAAAACCTGACAGTCTAAATCCTAATACTGCAAATTCTGATGGATTAAACTCTGATGTTATTAAAACTGTGGTGACTACGCCAAAGCAAGATGCACCTGTGCAGGGGGAGCATATTGAAGATCCAACCATATCTCAAGAAGCATCAGAATCTACAACAGGCACTTCAAGTTCTGATTCATCAAATTCTGATGGGCCAAGTTCTGATAATTCTGGAAACTCATGTTTTGATATTTCTGGAAACTCAAATTCTGAAGGATCCAACTTAGATAGCATAATTTCAGGGGGAGCATCAGAAAATGTTGATGGAGACAGCATGGATCATGGGGGAGCATCCAGTTCTAGAGATAACCTTCCATCTGCAAGGAAGTGGACTAAAGCACATACACCTGACTTAATTATTGGAAATCCTGATGCAGGTGTCAGAACTAGAACAGCTACATCAAATGAATGTCTCTATCATTCTTTTCTTTCTCAGAATGAACCAAAGAAAGTGGAAGAAGCTCTTCATGATGCTGATTGGGTGCAAGTAATGAAGGAAAAGTTAAATGAATTTGAAAGAAATAAAGTCTGGTCCCTATTGCCAAGACCAAAGAACAGATATGTTGTTGGTACAAAGTGGGTGTTCAGAAACAAAACTGATAGTGATGGCATAATTATAAGGAATAAAGCAAGGCTGGTTGTAAAATGATACTCTCAACAGGAGGGCATTGATTATGATGAAACATTTGCACCAGTTGCTAATTGGAAGCCATAAGGATATTTTTGGCTTATGCTGCTCACAAAAAATTTACAGTCTTTCAAATGGATGTAAAAAGTGCTTTTTCTTAATGGGGAATTGGAAGAGGAAGTATATGTTGAACAACCTCCAGGCTTTGTAGATCCCAAATTTCCTAATCATCTCTATAGGCTTAATAAAGCACTTTATGGCCTTAAGCAAGCTCCAAGAGCATGGTATGAGACATTAGCTCAGTTTATTCTGGAAAGTGGATTTAACATAGGGACTATTGACAAAATATTGTTCTATCTCAACCATGGAAAGGACTTACTTTTGGTGCAGATATATGTTGATGATATCATTTTTGGTTCTACAAATGACAGACTTTGAAAGAAGCTTGCCAAGATAATGCAGTCAAGATATCAAATGAGTATGATGGGAGAACTTAGTTATTTTCTGGGCCTTCAAGTCAAGCGGAATGAAGAAGGAACTTTTATTTGTCAATCTAAGTACACCAGAAATTTGTTGAAGAAGTTTGGAATACAAGATTGTTCAAGTGCATCCACTCCTATGGCCACTATAACAAAATTGGATAAAGATACTGGTACATCAGTAGATATTACTGATTACAGAGGTATGATTGGCTCACTACTCTATCTAACTGCAAGTAGACCTGATATCATGTATGCTACATGTCTTTGTGCAAGATATCAAGCAGATCCGAGAGAACCTCACTTAACAGCTGTGAAAATAATTTTCAAGTACCTTAAGGGTACAACTGATCTGGGATTGTGGTATCCTAGAGAATCAGACTTTAAGTTAATAGGTTACTCAGATGCAGATTTTGCAGTATGCAAAATTGACATGAAAAGCACAAGTGGAAGCTGCCAATTTCTTGGAGGCAAATTGGTTTCTTGGTTTAGCAAGAAACATAAGTCAATTTCCATATCAACTGTAGAAGCAGAATACATTGCTGCAGGAAGCTTTTGTGCACAGTTTCTTTGGATGAAGAATTAGTTACTGGATTATGGGTTAGATTTTTCAAAAATCCCTATTTACTGTGATAATCAAAGTGCTATTGCTATGACAGGTAATCCAGTTCAACACTCAATGACAAAGCACATCAGCATTAGGTACCACTTCATAAGGGAACATGTGGATGAAGGTACAGTGGAATTGCATTTTGTTCCAACAGATCAACAACTAGCAGATATCTTCACAAAACCACTGTTTGAAGCTACTTTTACAAGATTGGTAAATGAACTTGGAATGGTTTCAGGTTTTTTCTCTAAATCTGCCTAGTTTATGTTCTGATACATCAGACTTTATGATCAGTATTTACAGATATTACTATCTTTGTGTATGCTTTGCTTAAATTGAAATTTGCTTAAGTGCTGATTGTTATCTGATGTGAATTTCTAAACTCTGATAGTGATATGAATGTTTCTGTGACTATTCAATCCAATGAGGATAATTGTGCTAGATGCTGACCTAGTAGTCTTTAACATACTAAAGATCCCATGTTTGAAGTAATTGTTTATGTGGAAATCTTTTTACACAAGCAAATTCTGATATTGAGCTTAGTTAAAGTTTACTTTGTGTATCTTATTACTAAGTAAAAAACTAGAATAGTGCTTCTTATCTGTTAAGTTTTGATGTTAGTAAATCTGATGGATGTACTAAGTGCTGATAAGCCTCACTTATCAAAAGAAAAAGAAAAGAAATAAATATCAGGTACTCCTTTGAGATCTAGAGTAAAAATGTGGAAGGAAAGATCCAAGTGCATTGCTGGTATTAAGTAATATGCATTAGAAAAGCAAAAAAAAATTCTTGGTGACTTTTCACACTCTATGATTACTGGAAAAATACTCTGATAACAACATAAATTCTGATAAGCAGTCGTGACTCAATTACACTGAGAAGCCACTGTAAAGAGGAATTTCAAAAGATGCATAAAATAAGCACAAAACAGTTGAGGTGGACTCATACATGAACTCATTCTATAGTAGACTTCAGAATAATGACAGATTTTGAGCAAAGTTCTTAGTTATGCCTTCTTTCTAAGATGTACTGAAGTGAATCAGACTTCTCTCTTTGTCTGATATTTAGCTTATTGCACACACATACACTCCATATGAATGATGAAAATTACTGTGACGATAAATGTTGTTTTAAACGAACAGTTTAAGTGTCAGTTGCATAAATTCTGAGGATAAGTTTTGATGGAAGTTCTGATGATTATGTTCGGTTGAACCCATATCAGTATTTGTGTGAAGAATTACATGAATAAACATTCATTTTTCGAGTTAAGGAGCCATATTCTGGTGACTTTTAAATTCTGATAATAATCAACTTCTGATGCTGACGTGGCAGTATTTATTTACTTGGTTTTTTTTATCATTACTTGAACGATCATATTTTTACAGAATATTGGTTTATGTGAGATATATCAGTCATAATCATTATGGGTTAGTGGTTATCATGTATGTCTTGAAAACTTACATGTGCACGGTAATTGTTATTATATCACGTGCTCATTAACTCTGGCTTTAGATCTTTTACTGACTGTTATTATTACACATCAGTCTAGGGAGTCGAGGGGTCATTATTTTTACTTGTAATTTTTAACGAGTCCTCGCGTCCCTTGGTATTCTATTGGCTATTTCATTCTCATTAAAAAAAATGATCCGTTTCAACTTGTTCCTGAACTATGAAACCTTTAGCATCGAGTTGAGTTGTGATGAATGGAAATAGGAGTGGCATGTCACCGCCATTCCTGAAGAGCTTTGGAACTCAGTTCCACAAGAGGTTCACATAGAACTCTTGTTCTTTTCAATGGAGTACCATCTCCATCATGATAGGTTGGAAGAGGAAAGGAGAGAAGCTCTCCGTCAGCAAGAACGAATCATTCATCTTACAGTGCTCTTCGTCAGCAGCAGAAGAAGCTAGTCGTTAGGTCTTCTTAGCTTAGGACTAAGGCTGTTGATGTTAAGAATTGTAGAATGGGACTATCTTGTAATTTTTGATGTAATTGATAAATTTCATGAAATGTACTCATCTGATATATCAATGAATTTTTCTTTAATTGCAAGATTTGTTCTTTATTTCTCAAATTATGTGACTGTGTATGTTTAATTGCAATTTATTAATCTTTACTTCATCGATTTTTAATTTTATTTTGTGATGAATGTTTTGATTAAATTCTGTTGATTTGAGGAAACAGCTGAGGAACAGGTTCAAACATTAGAACATGTTGTTGTAGAAGCTGAGGTCTCTTCTCAGAAAGATACTGTAACTGGGAGTTCTAGGCCTCTCAAAAGGCTTAGAAAGCTAAATCCTGATGATAAAGCTCCTACAGTGTCTCCACCCTTGAAGAAAATCAAAAAGCAAAGAGCTCACAGGGACACAGTTGAGTCAGATTCAAAAGATGAGGAAGCAGCTAAGGAATGGGGTCAGGAATCTCTGATCCCAACAGAACCAATTGTTATTGAATCACTTCCTTCTACAAAACCAGAAACTGCTCAAGACAGAGTGCCTACACCTCCTGTGTCACCTATAATTGAACAAGTACATACTGATGACCCAGGTATAAGTGCTGAAATTGATATTCATAACTTGATTGTGCCTGAGGTTCTGTACTTGGAAGCTCCAGCAACTCAACTCACTCCACCAACAACACCAATTCAAGATGCTGATTTCAATGAAGATGTTCCAACTACACAAATTAAGAATCTGGATGATGAAAATCAGACTTTAGGTGGGCATCAAGATTTGGCTGTTGATCAGAACTTAGCTGCAGATCAGAATTTAGAGGATGATGTTGAAACCTCGATTGCCTCACATACTGCTATTCTATCAGAGGATGCTTCACTGTTGGATCTATAAGTTCTGATGCTGATAATGCTGAAACTACTGGTTAAGCTGCTACTAATCTAGATGCTGATGCAGCTGGTCCATCAGGACATGCACCTCAACAAAGATTTAATAAAGCTGATTTAGTCAAGAAGTTTGTTAGAGGGGAAGCACCGGTACCTTGGAGTGAAACTCCTAGAGGAAAGGAGTGGACTAAGGAATGAAACATAGTTAGTTTTGTTCCTTCTGAAAAGATTCTTGTTGAACATCTGGCAAAAGCTGATGAAATGCTGATAAATGATAATTTCAAGGCACAACTGAGAGTTACTGCATTGAGTACTAGGAACCTTCAAGGTCAACACTCAACAACTCATGCCAAGGTGAATAAAATTCAAGAAACCTTGATCCAGCAAGATATGAATGTGAAACTTGAAAAGAACATATTTTTCAAGCCTACCTTTGACAGAATTGCCTACATTGAGAAACCTCAGGAGAAGCAACAAATTCAGATTGATGAAATTTTAAAGAATCAAGCTTCTCAGCAA
The DNA here is from genome assembly GCF_009905375.1 of Apium graveolens. NCBI lineage: Eukaryota > Viridiplantae > Streptophyta > Magnoliopsida > Apiales > Apiaceae > Apium > Apium graveolens. The sequence goes on from NC_133653.1 coordinate 29,533,592, forward strand.
ACTCAACTCAATGAGATCCAATCCTCAGTGGAATTACTGGTCTCTCTTCTTTTACCTGATGATGCCAAAAAGGGGGAGAAAGTGATTAAGTCCAAATGCAAGTCTATTCAGATACTGAAGGGAAAGGATAATGGAAATGATGACCAGGGAAACTCTGATAAGGGTAGAGGTCAAATTTAAGGGAAAGGATTTTCATCAAGTAAAGCTAGAATTACTAGTTAAGGAACAAGTTCTGATACTGGGAGAAGAATAAGTTCTGATACTGGTAAAAGGATAAGTTCTACTAATCATCTGGAACTTGATGAAGAAATTTCAAAGAAATTATTTCTTAAAGAAAATCCAGGAATGGACTTTGAGAGTCTAAAGGAAGAAGAAACTAGACTTAAAGCAGAAAAAGTCAACTCTAAATCTAAAGCTTCTGTTGTTGAAAAGAAACTTCCAAATCTTAAGGGTATTATGATAAAAGAAAGAACAAATTCTGAGGCAACCAAAGCTAAATCACAAGTGGAAGTAGATCCAAGGTCCAAGGGCAAAGAAAAAGTTGATGAACCTATAAAGGTTTATATGCTAGTCATGGATGAAGAAATAATTGATGAAGAAGATGTTAGTCTTACTCTGATGAAAAAGAATATTTCTCAAACAACCTCTGACATGGCTCATGTTGTTCAGAGTCAAGACTTAGTAAGTTCTGATATGACAGTGAAGCAAGCAACCTCTGACATAGCTCAAGTTGACTTGATATCAGAAGTTAAGGAAAAGGAAACCTTTGATATTGCTCATATTGAACCTTCAAAGATACTCCTACCAGGATTCACCAAAGCTCAACAGACTCAACCTTTGAAGACTGCAACAAGTGGTTTTGAAGCAAGAGTTGTTACAGGAAAGGAAGCAAGAGATAAATCTGGATTGGGTAGTTCTGATGAAAGAAGAGTACATAACACTACCAATGATCCAACTTCCTTAAGTGAACCAGGAGTAGGAGCAACTCCTGAAAGATTGAATCAACTTGAATCTGTACAAATGGTTTACCATTCTGTTTTGAAAGAACATATCTTGTTATATTTTATGACAGATGGAATGGTATTCCATATCAGGTAAAATGCTAGTACATTGAAGTATTTTGAAGAACTGGAACATGTTCTATTCCTACTTCAAGTAAAAAATAGATTAACAGATGGCGTTGCAGGTTATTTAAAGTCACAAATTCAAAGACAGAAGAAGCTTTACTCTGTAAAGTCTGACAGCCCATACTGTCCCAAGTACAGAGATCACAAAGGTCATAACTACTTTTCTGGGTTATAAGGCTGTGGAATTTAATCTAGAGTCTGACCAGGCATATTTGATCAGACTAGATCAGGACATATGGAAAGCTAAGATAAATGATCTCAGAGCAGCTATTTTTCAAACTGGTGAAGATACAACTGAATTGAAAAATGCTAAAAGGAGGATGGTCAATAAACTTGAATATGCTGAGAGATGTTTGTTGAAAAACTATCTCAGAACAACTCCTGACATCAAAAAGATCAGAAATTGAAGCCAAGTCGAAGATCTACAACTGCTTAAATTCTGAAGTGTATACAGACTGAAGCTGATATCAGATCTTAAGGATGGTAAAGCTGAAAGGACTATAAGTTGTAGTTATCTAGTCAAATTCTCATGCATTGGTACTTAATGTTTTTGACATCATCAAATATCTGTTAAACTTGTATATTATGCTAATTTACAAGTTGGGGGAGATTGTTAGATATAGTTGTGATGTCATGTCTAATATGATTTGTGTTTAGTTTTCAGATCTTACTTAAACAGGACAAATCAGTACTTAACTAAAAATCATTACTTATACTGAAGTCAGAACTTAAGATATCAGAACTTAAGTTATCAGAACTTAAGTTATCAGGAGATATTTATCAGGAGATAATATCAGGACTTAAGGAGACGTTCAGATAAGGAAGGCGGCTGATTGCAAGGAAAGAAGATCAAGACAAATATAAGAAGAAATATGCATGAAGAAGGAATTCTATGAAGAATAGAATACTTGGAAGAAAAGATAACTGATTGATATATTTTAGGAAGCAGAATTATATTCAATATCAATTAGAAGTTTATCTTGTAATTGTGTAGTATATAAACACAGACATAGGGTTTATATTATATGTGTTATCATTATCGAAGTTATTATTCATTGTAACCCTAGCAGCTCTCGTGATAATTTGTTCATCACTGAAAGAGGACAGTTCCATATTGTAACAGAGTTTATTGTGTTGAATAAAATCTGTGTTCTGTTACTTGTGTTCTTTAATCCGATTTGATTGTAGTAAACACTGTATTCAACCCCCTTCTACAGTGTGTGTGTGTGACCTATCAATCTACACTCTTTCCTTTTTTATCTTCATCCAACTTTGTTGTTGTAGACATAGGTGTAGAAGCAGGTGAACAATCAACCATACCAAACTTTTTCAATAAGTCCTTGACATACTTAGTTTTGCTGATGAAGATTCCATCACTTCTTTGACTGACTTGTATTCCAAGAAAATAATTTAATTCCCCCATCATACTCATTTTATATTCACTCTGCATAAGCTTAGAAAATCTTTGGCAAAGCTTTTCATTAGTAGAACCAAAGATGATATCATCCACAAAGATCTAAACTAGGATCATATCTTCACCACGTTTCTTGTAAAAGAGAGTCTTGTCTATAGTACCTCTAGTAAAACCATATTTCAGTAGGAATTCTGACAATGTATCATACCAAGCTCTAGGTGCCTGCTTTAGTCCATATAGAGCCTTGAGTAATTTGTACACAAAATTTGGAAATTCTGGATCTTCAAAGCCAGGTGGTTGTTGCACATAAACTTCTTCTTCTAACTCACCATTTAGAAAGGCACTCTTGAAATTCATTTGATACACTTTAAAATTTGAATATGCAATAAATGCTAAAAAAAATCCTTATTGCTTCAAGTCTTGCAACTGGAGCAAAAGTTTCATCATAATAAATTGCTTCTTCTTGTGAGTAGCCTTTTGCAACCAACCTTGCTTTGTTTCTGGTCACTATATCATTTTCACCATCTTGTTCCTGAACACTCATTTTATTCCAATAATGCTTCTGTTCTTTGGTGCATGAACTAACTCCCAAACTTTGTTCCTTTCAAACTGATTAAGCTCCTCTTGTATTGCAGATATCCAATCAGGATCCATTAGAGCTTCTTCAGTTTTCTTGGGTTCTATTTGATACAGAAAGCATGCATGTAGGCACTCATTAGCAGTTACACTTCTAGTCCTCACACTAGCAGTAGGATCACCAATAATTACTTCTCTAGAGTGACTCATATCCCACTTCCTTGTATGAGTTTGTTGACTTGTGCCTTCATCATTTTCTTCATTATTGGTATGACTGCTAGATCCTTCTTCTCTTTCTCCTCCTGAGTTTGTGCTATCAAATTCAGGTGTTTGAGATGAGCTTCCATTCCCATGATTTTCCTGTTCAGTAGTCTTTTCATTTAACATCTGTTGAGCATCAACTTCCTCTTCTCCATCAGAATCACTATCAATGTTGAGGTTTTCAAATGCAAGGGCTTCAGCTTCATTTTCATCAAGGCATTCCAAGCCTGGACACTTGTCATCATCAAACACATCTTGCTTTCCATAATCTTCTTTTGATCTATCACATAGACCTTGTAGGCAGTTCTCTCTAATGAATATCCCAGAAAAATTGCTTCAAAAATATTTGAGTCAAATTTTCCCACATATTCAGAGTTGTCTTTCAAAATGTAACACTTGCTTCCAAACACATGAAGATGCTTTACGATAGGCTTTCTCTTAGACATGATTGAGTATGGTGATTTACCATGTGCCTTGTTAATGAGATATATGTTCTGAGTGTAACATGCAGGGTTAACAGCCTCTGCCCAGAAACTTGTTGGCAACATGGCATCTTACAACATTGTTCTAGCAGCTTCAACTAATGTTCTATTCTTCCTTTCAACTACTCCATTTCGTTGAGGTGTTCTAGCTGCTGAAAATTCTTAAACAATGCCTTTGGTTTTGCAGAATTCATTCAATGTTGCATTTATGAATTATATTCCATTGTCACTTCTCAATCTTTTTACATAATTGTGATCTTCAGCCTATTTTTCTATCTTCTTGATGTGCTCAATTATGATGTGTGGAGTCTCATCCTTAGAGTGCATGAACTCTACCCAGGTGTATCTTGAGAAATCATCCACCATCACAAGTGCATATTTGTTTCTTGAAATAGATAAGACATTTACTAGTCCACACAAGTCCATGTGAATAAGTTGCAATGGTGCACTTATAGAATTCACAGTTTTTGACTTGTGACTTGATCTTTTCATTTTTACTTTCTGACAAGCTTCACAAACTTCAACTTGAGCAAACTCCAGTTTAGGCATGTCTCTTACTAATTCTTTTTTGACCAAGATGTTAATTGCCTTGAAATTCAAGTGAGACAACTTCTTATGCCATAGCTTGCTTTGTTCTTCTGATGCCTTGGTGTAGAAGCAACAAATTCCATCCTTATTTGTTGAATCCAAGTCTGCAAGAAATAAGCTTCCTTTCCTTGCTCCTTTCAGATCAACTTCACCAGTTTTCTTGCTGATAAAAGTGCATTCCAATTTGTTGAATAAGACTTCAAAACCTTTGTCTGAAAATTGGCTAACACTGAGAAGATTCACTTCAAGACCAGCTACCAGTGCTACATCATCAATGACAACATTTTCAGAAACAATCTTGCCATATCCCATTGTGAATCCTTTGTTGTTGTCTCCAAAGGCCACCAAAGGGTCAGCCTTCTCCTCAAACTGTGATAGCAGGGCCTTATCACCTATCGTATGTCTGGAACACCCATGTCAATGATCCATATGACCTTCTTCACTTTGTGAGGTACACAATGAGTTTTAATTATGTTTAGTAACCCAAGCAGTGTTGGGTATTTTCATCTTGTTAACTGATTTAGCAGAAGTAGAATGAGTTGTTTCAGATAAAATAGAATTTAATGACTGTTGTGCATTCTCCCTATCTGTTGTAGACCTAATTTTTATTTCTTTGAGGTCTACTCTTAGTTTGTGACAACTTTTCATCACTTTCAAGTTACAAGGGATACAATCAAACTTGTCACAGAATGAGTAGGGATTATTTGCATCTGCTTCATTGTATTTGCATGCTTCTTCAGCTGGCTTGCTAACAACCTTTTTACAAAGGTGAGTTAGAAGATTTACAGAGCCACATTTTTCACACTTCTTTATTGGAGCATCTGCAACATAAGCAAACTTATTGCTTTTGTTTATCCCAATTTTCCCATTTCTATTTTTCTTCTTCTTTCTTCATCTTCAGTCTTGGTTTCTTTGACAGGTGTCTTGGAACTTTGACTATCCATGAGCTTTTCTTCAGTTTTGAAGGATTGAGTTGCTTCTGCATCTTTCTTTTCATTGTCTTTATCTGCAATTTCTTACATGATAATCAACTCTTCTTCACCGAAGTTAACTTCGTATGCCTTGAACACAGGTGAATCAACCTTTTTCAGGATTGTTGGAATATTTTCATTTTATGTTGCTTTCCCTTTGTCACCTATATTTTTTTCTTGTTGTTCAAGGCGTCATAATCAAGACCAAATAGCAATATTTGCACATGGATTGTTTTTTTCATGGTATTGTCCAATTAACTCAGATGCATTCTTGAAGGATTTCAATTTAACTTCATTCTTTTCCAGCTTCTCCCTTAACACTGCTTCAATTTCATTTGCACACTTGATCTTGTTCTTCAGATATGCATTTTCTTGTCTTACAGTTTCAAGCTCCACCAACAACAATTCAGCTTCTTGTTTCTCACTTTCAAGCTTCTCATTTATCTTTGTCAGTCTGCTAACTTCTTCATTAGCAACAACCATACTTGTATGTATGTGAAACATTTCTGTGCTTATCTTTTCTACAGTTTCCTTATATTTACTCACATTTAAATTAATGGTAGTGAGAGTTGATACATGTGATTTTGATGAGGATGATTCTCCTTGCTCCAAGGCCATTAATGCATAATTTCCTACTTCCTCATCTTCATCATTATCGGAATCATCCCAACTTTTTTTCTCTACAATATAAGCTTTGCTTTGTTATTTCTTCAGAAGAGCTTCATACTTTTCTTCCAGTTCAAGATAAGTCTTGTCCTTCTTTGCTTTCTTGGGTTTCATGCATTCTAAAGCAAAATTTCCTAGTTCATCATAGTTGAAGCACCTTATTTTTGATCTGTCAACAGATCCAGTTTTGTAACCATTTTTGCTATCAGATGTGTACTTCCATTTTCCTTTCCAGCTGTTGTCTTTGTTGAAAGACTGTATTTTACCCTTGAAGAATCTTGGCTTCTTTACTCTAATGTTAGAGAACTTTCTTGTAATAACTCGAATTTTTGAGACCTTGTAAAACGTCTAATGAATAGTAACCCTGACGGACGGGAAAAACTTTTGAGCCCACACTATGTAGTGCATGAGAAAATGAGTTTCGGAGTTGATATCACGACTATACGTATCAAATGAGTGTATGTAAATGCTATTAGTTTTCGAAGAAAATGAACTTTGAGAAACGACCGTATTTACGACTCATCAAGGAGTACGGGAATCACAATATAATTACGAGATTAAAACCCTACGGATTTGTATTCAAGTAGGATAAATAAAAATATAAGGAATAAATACGAAAGGAATTACATCGCGAACCATTTACGAGTAAGTATTACGAAGAACGTTTAAGTAACCGAGTGAACGCATAAACGATTAAATAAACGTAACGCGCTAACTAAACCATGGTAAGGAAGTAACCATGGTTACTTCATCAAGTAGTGAGCTAACCATAGGATGATCAAGCTAGCTAGCAAAATAGTGTGCTAAGGAAGCTAAACCTTGTAGTTAGCTTGTAAGCTAGCAAGCTACAAAGATTTGTCCCTAAGATTTGCAACCAAGAATCAACCTAGAATGCTATACTAGGAGAATAAAATCAATTTCAAGATATCACCCCATCTTCCTAGAAGTTACCTAGCAAATCAACCAAGCTAAGCAACCAAGAGGAGTACAAATACCCCCCTTGAGGCTTCCATTCGGCCCTAATGCAAACAAAGGACAAATCAAATTCAAAATTCCAAGTTCTAGCTCTTGTTAAATCCTCCAATTAGTTATCAAGCCTCCTAAAAATTAAACTAAGGTAAGAAAAATTCTTTCATCTCTTTTTATCAAGGTTTGATGGGTGAAATAAATTCAAGAAACTCACTAGTGAATAGTATGAATAGTAACCTCTCTTTGGTTTCTTGTTTTCAATGGTGGTTTTAGGTTCTAAAAATCATACCAAGCACTTCCAAGCCGCCCCCATCCTCAAGAACACATCTCAAGATTTCAAGAAAGGTAAAAATCTTTGGCCCAACTTTATTTAAGATTCATTTTTCAGATCCATTTAGTATGTGGTAGTAAACCTAGTGTAATGAGTGTTATTGGTGAAATCTTGATGATTAAGTTAAGTAGATATAAGGTTGGTTGTTGTTGCCTCAAGAACATGATGTTCTTGAGAGGAGTTTGTGTGTTGATGATGATATGATGATTGTTGGTGGTTGTGTTAGGAGTTAGGGCGTAAACGAAACCCCGATCGTAAACATAACTTCGTTAAAACCAACAAATCGTAACTTTAAGTTTCTGCAGAAAGTCCCGAAGTTTTAAACTGTATTTTCTTGAAATATAACCTTTTTTTAGGATAGAAAATGTTATAAGGATCGTTTAGGCACTTGAATCGCTTGATTCTGATTTACGGATCAAAAGTTATGACCGTTTTAGTAAAAGTGATTACGTGACAAAAACTGCTACGAATCACGAACTTTGAAAATATAAAGGATCGACTTAAAAGTGTTCATAAATCATGAAATTTTTACAAATTGAGTTTCCTAACTGCCATAAAAATTTCAAGTGAAAATAATGATTTTCAAATTTTTTTAAAATATCGGAGCCGAGATTGTGCGAGTAGAAACCGTAAGAATCCATAAGCGGAGCCGACGACGATAATGAGAATGAACCTACGATACTTAGAAAAATGAAGTGACCATAATATGAATATGACTTAAAGGAATAATAATGGTAGCATAAGTTGAGAGGGTGCATAATAAGTAGCACATGAGTGCGAGTCGCCGTAAATTAGAACGGGACCTAACGAAATGAATTGTGTTATGGTTATAGATTTCCGAGCGGAACCTAGAGCATCCTCCACCTCGAGATACCCAGGCAAGTTTACGAACTGAAATCCATTTTACTGTTGTGTTGTGAAAGGATTGTTTTACTATCATTGCATAAATACCATGTTTTTTATGATACGTAGTTGTTGAATTTTCGCATAATGTAGCGATGTTGTACGATAAGTATATATCGTGAAATGTTTATTTCACTTTAAGCGTGACATGTTATATGAGGCCGAGAGTCGGTCGGGATTTAAGATAAAACTCGGGAATCATTCCGGTGATATTATAGGACGATTATAAGTCCATAATAGTACGTTTTAAAGGGACTCAACGTCCACTTATGAAACATTACAATACCTCGAACTTTTATTAAAACGATTTCCCAACGATCATATTCCCTCAACTATATTTTATTATTCGAATAATAAATATTACATACTTATTCCTTTATTATGGGAGTAGTATACCCCAATAATTATTTATTTCAAACCTGATTAATCATTAAAGATTAATAATTATGTAGACACAAACTAGTTGAGGAATATTATTTTTAAATATTCTTTTAAAGAGTAAACTCATTCGAGGATTAATTATTTATCGATCATCATTTAATTATTTATTATTTATGAAAGGGTTTATTATTGATTTAAAAATCATAGATCCTAATTTAAAACATACTTTCTGATTTCGGAATATCATTCGAATAATTTCATATTATCGGAGAACATTATCCCGACTTATTTAATATTTTGAATATAGTTTCAAGGAGAAACTTTTCCCCCTTATTTAATTATGTGTTGACAACGGTCAACTCACATCCTTAGTACTTCCTCCAAAACTTTCGGAAGTACATATATATATATATATATAAATTAAAGCTATGCCTATCAACAAGCAAAACGCTTAAAGGAACTTCGATGTGGTTTGAGTTCTCGAGATATGATAGGATTTCCTAAAGGACAAGGGAGGGGTAGGATCCAAGTACTTCGTGTATTGGATAGACTACTAGTACCGTAGGAGACGGTACAATATGTACCTATGGACCTGCGAAGTGTGTGTATACCCGAAATGAGGACACATAGCCCATATGCGGCAAGGGTGATAACCAAGATGTAAAGGTGTCGTCCCTCTACTAGTAGAAAAGGTTACTATTATCGTATTACGACTGATCATCGTATACGGTGGCTCCAACGAGTGTCCTAATTCTTCCAATTGGAATTGAGATGCAATAACGTAACCCAAGCCTAGGTGCTGGGACAACTATTAAGGTATTTGCAGGATATGAAAATCCCTTAAAGAATTGTTTTCATAAGAAGGTGTGTATCACCAAGGAAAACTATTTTCGAATAAAACATAAATATCATATATGATGTTATCATACAGTCATTTTCATATTGTACATTATTATGCTGGGCATTATAGCTCACACTTATTTTCTTAAATTGACACAACACAACAGTGAATCAAGATGCCTGCCATGAGAACCACAACCAGGAAATGGGTAGGAAATAGCCAGCTGTTCCGTAGATTATTTGGTGATGTACCACAGGTAGTCAGAATAAGCTGGATTAGTTTTCAGTTGTTTATAGTTCGGCTTATTTATAAGTATGACTTATGTAAGGTAAGAAATAAGAAACGTATATTTGGTCGGCGGACTAGCCTTACTTAAAGGTCACTCCCCGGTAAGATTAATTACTTTTGGGTTGTAATAAATATCACTTGATGGTTGACAATTACTCTAGTTATGATGGTTCGTTTCCAAGACAATAACCTGTAAGTGTGTGTGTGTGTGTGTGATAAGTGTGGGGTCGTGAAGCGTGAGTATTTATATATTGTAGTGTGAGTTGTGTGGTTGTAAGAGTTTAGATGGTGTGGCTTCCGAGACTCCTGACCCCGGGTTTTGGGGCGCCACAGAAATGGTATCAGAGCCTTAGGTTATCAAATCTTGGAAATGATAGGACAAAATACGTAGATATAAGAATAATAAAATAATCAATTAGAGCTCAAGTCAAGTTCGTCGTCGGGCTACACGGGTAGTCTTGACAGTTTTCTCCTCAATGGAATTCCAACTCTAAGTTAGTAACACCTTGCCTATTGTGTCAGGTACCAGTGGAGCCTAGGAGGGAGGTTGATCCTATTGATGATGTCATGATTTCTGAGCTTGACCCTATTCCCGAGCCAGAGAGCCCACCCATTGATGATTCAGACGATGACCCTACTGAGGATGTCCTAGAGGAGGAGACTAACCTTCATGTCCCCATAGCTAATGGCGTAGTATGGAGGGATGTAGAGATGTACCCTCACCAGGCTATTCACTCTCCTACACCACCCCTGGGGATCCAGAGCCCTATGCCCTATACTGATGATGATAATGACGAGGCGATACGTGCACAGTTCCACGAGGTTCATGACATACCCTCTAGCGACCCAGATTCACCTCTACTACCACCGGCGACCATGCATGTAGCCGTACACGACTGGATAGTGGGTCAGCTTAACGCTGAGATCACTGCGGCATCTGCTCGCATTGCGGAGTTACGCCAGGCACTGACAGCTGAGAGAGCCACCCGACTAGGATACTCAGGAGATTTCAGAGCTGCTTCCCCAGCCATAGCCCGTAGAGAGATCGATGGGATCGAGCTCCGTACCAGGGTTCAGATGAGGATGACAGCAGTGGGAGGATACATCTCGGTAGTTGATGCAAAGCTGATGATTGCATGAGTGATGAGGAGGGTGTGTGACCTCACTCGCAGTGATAGTGACTGAGAGACTAGTGACTTGAAGAAGGTTGGGTTACTTGTCACCAATTTTGATAGGATAGCTAGTAGTAGATAGCGTTTCTAGCCCTTCAGGGTACACGGCTTATGTATTTTCATTTCAGTATGCAGAACTAGTAGTGATAGATTGTAATCAGGCATGTATGAACTCGGCTAGTTGTTTCATCCCCAAGATATAAGTGGGAGATCTTATTAATATATATCTAAGCAGTTATTAAGAAATGATGTCTATATTATTGCACTTTATAAAAACCTGCTAGATAATAAATGACATGCTTACATACGAATAAAATAATCCAACTGTTATAATTACAACTATGTTGACCAATTTTCAATATCAGAACAATGCAACCCCATAGAAGAGGAACCAAGGCACATCCCGCAGAATCTGTTAACCAACAACGAGGTGAACCTGACCCTGTAGTGAATGAGGAAAGTGAAGAAGACCTAGACTATAATTAATATGATGAGGAAGAATATGTAGAAGAAAATGATGAGGATACCCATCAGGGAGGGAACCCCATGAATGAATTTATGGAACTGTTAAGAGCAAATCTAAACCAACAGCCTATTCCACCACAACCACATGATGCCCAACAAACTGCAGCTACTGCCTTTAGAGCCTTCAAATCTCTCAAACCCCCAGAGTTTCTAGGATCTGCCGACCCCGTTGAAGCACGGGCCTGGCTCAAGGAGACAGAAAAATCCTTCGAGATACTAGGAGTTGAGGAACGATATAAGACCATTTTCGCTTCTTATATTCTGAAAGGAGAAGCTAACTACTGGTGGGAGTCCAAACGAAACCTAGAAACTGATGTTGTGATTTCATGGGATAGATTTACCCGACTGTTCTTAGACAAGTATTTCCCTAGGTTTATGGAAACCCAGATGGAGATTAAGTTTCTGGAGTTGAAACAGGATAAGCTGGATGTAGCAGAATATGAGGCCAAATTTACTGAGTTGTTGAGATTTGTGCCTGAATTTGTGAACACCGAAGAAAAGAAAGCGCAAAGGTTTCAGCTTAGTCTGAAATAGTGGATACAAAACCGAGTAGCAATGTTAGAGCTGACAGACTATACCACCTTAGTGCAAAAAGCCTCGATTGTTGAAGCTGGCAGTGAGCAGAGTGTGAAGGAAAAAGAAAATAGGAAAAGGAAGATAGGAAGCCAAGGAATAGGAACCGGGAACAGGAACCTTCCGAGCAGATTCGTCAGGGGAGCGGTGTCCCAACCTGCGGAAGGCCCTGGATTTAGAAAGGCCCCGAGTGAGAGTGTTGGCCAGGGCGGCGGACAATCTAGGGCAACATTTCATAGCCAACCCCGTGCCCCAATACCAGAATGCCAGACCTGTAAGAGAAGACACCTTGGGATATGCAACCAGGCGAGAGCCCCTCTGAAATGTTACAGGTGCGACCAACCCGGACACCTTGCCAACAACTGTCCCCAATATAGCAAGACATGTTTCCAATGTGGGAAAGTAGGACATATGAGGAAGGATTGCCCGATAATGAACCCCCCAGTCTCAGGTATGAGCAGAGCTACATCCAACTGACCCCCAGCTGCTAGGACCTTCAACATGACTGTTCAGGATGCTGTCTGAAGCACTGATGTGATAGCAGGTACCCTTTTGTTAAATTCCAAATATGCACATGTCCTATTTGATTCTGGAGCAACCAAGTCTTTTATATCTCAAGATTTTGCTAAAAAGTTAAAGCTTAATGTCATACCCTTATGTGAGATATTATGAGTGGAAATAGCAAACAAAGAAATAATTCCTGTAAATCAAATACACCCTAAGTACAAGTTGAAATTAGAAGGGAAGATCTTCGAGGTTGACCTAATCCCATTCGCGTTAGGAGAATTTGATGTAATCTTATGAATGGATTGGTTATCCAGTAACGGAGCGCAAATAGATTGTGAATGGAAGAAAGTAAAGTTAAGAGTGCAGAATGAAAAAGAAGTAGTGTTTAAAGGTCAACGACAGAACCGGAAATTTCTAACCATGCTACAGGCAAAAAGATTGTTAAGGAAAGGTAACGAGGCCTATTCGGCTTATGTGATAGATACCAAGAAGGAAGTCCCTAATATACAGGACATACCCGTAGTAAACGAATTCGAGGATGTATTTCCAGAAAACTTACCAGGATTGCCACCTGACCGAGAAATAGAGTTCGCTATAGAATTAGCACTAGGAACGGCACCAGTATCCAAGGCCCCATATAGGCTAGCCCCAGTTGAGATAAAGGAACTAGCTTCTCAACTGCAAGAGTTACTAGATAATGGAATGATAAGACCCCGTGTGTCCCCATGGGGAGCGCCAGTACTGTTCGTAAAGAAAAAGGACGGCAGTATGAGATTATGCATTGACTATCGGGAGCTGAATAAGTTGACTATTAAGAATAGGTACCCTCTCCCTAGAATTGGTGACCTATTCGACCAACTCAAGGGAGCTGTACATTTTTCCAAAATAGGTTTAAGAACAGGATATCACCAGTTGAAAATCAAACCGGAAGATATACCGAAGACTGCTTTTCGCACTAGGTATGGACACTATGAGTTCTTAGTTATGTCGTTTGGGTTAACCAATGCACCCGCAGCCTTTATGGATTTGATGAATAGAGTGTTCAAAAAGTACCTAGATATATGTGTGATAGTTTTTATAGACGATATTCTGATCTACTCAAAGACAAAGCAAGAACACGTAGAACATTTGAGGATAGTCTTGGAAATCTTGAGGAATGAGAAATAATATGCCAAGTTCTCGAAGTGCGAGTTTTGGTTGAGAGAAGTTCAGTTTTTAGGATATGTGGTGAGTAGAAATGGAGTTTTAGTTGACCCTGCCAAAATAGAGGCGGTATCCAATTGGGAAAGACCAACTACCCCAACAGAGGTTAGGAGTTTTGTGGGTTTAGCAGGATATTACTGAAGATTCATGCAAGATTTTGCTAAGATAGCCGGACCACTGACTAGACTTACCCGGAAGACAGAAAAGTTTGTATGGACAGAGAAATATGAGGAGAGTTTTCAAGAACTGGAAAGGAGGCTGGTGTCAGCACCAGTGCTCGCTCTTCCCGATGGAAAGGGAGAGTTTGTGATATACAGCGACGCATCCCTTAAAGGATTAGGATGTGTACTAATGTAGCACGGCAAAGTTATAGCGTATGCCTCTTGGCAATTGAAGGAATATGAGAGCAGATACCCTACGCATGATCTAGAATTAGCAGTCATAGTATTTGCCCTAAAAATTTGGAGACACTACCTATACGGTGAGAAATGCGAGATCTACACTCACCATAAAAGCCTCAAATATATTTTTACTCAGAAGGAACTGAACATGAGACGGAGGAGATGGTTAGAGTTGATAAAAGACTACGACTGTGAAATTTTGTATCACCCGGGTAAAGCCAATGTGGTGGCTGACGCCCTTAGTAGGAAGCAAAGACTCAAGATGATAATGACATCGGAGGAGTTGATTAAGGAATTTGATGGAAATCGACGTGAGGATGACCGGTAGGGGAACGGAAGGATTATTTGAGATTAAGCTAGTGCCAGAGCTGACTGAAAAGATACGAGTATGTCAGGAAAAGAAGATGAGTGAGGAAAGAGGAACTTTGACCGGTGAAGAAGAGAGATGCGAGAAGGATGAGAAAGGGATCATGAGGTATGCGTCCCAAATTTGGATTCCAAATGTGCAAGAGTTAAAGGATGAGCTACTGCACGAAGGGCACGGCTCTAGATATTCAATCCACCCAGGAAGTACGAAAATGTACCTTGACCTTAAGGAATATTATTGGTGGCCAAACATGAAGAGAGAAGTAGCAGAGTGGGTCAACAAGTGCTTGACATGCCAGAGAGTGAAGGCTGAACATCAGCGACCTAGTGGACTATTACGACCCCTAGAGATTCCGGAATGGAAATGGGAGCATATAGCCATGGATTTTGTGACAGGCTTACCAAGAACAAAGACCAATCATGATGCCATATGGATTATCATAGATAGATTGACCAAGTCCGCATACTTCCTACCAATCAACGAAAGATACACCGTAGACAAGTTGGTAGATATTTACTTGAAGGAAATCGTAGTAAGACACAGCGTTCCTGTAGCCATAGTGTCAGATAGAGACCCAAGGTTTAATTCCTGATTTTGGAGAAGCTTCCAGGAATGCATAGGCACCAGACTAAACATGAGTACCGCTTACCACCCCCAGACTGATGGACAAAGTGAAAGGACTATTCAGACCCTAGAAGATATGCTACGAGTATGTGCCATTGATTTCAAAGGAAATTGGGATGACCACTTACCCCTGATCGAATTTGCTTACAATAATAGCTATCACGCTAGCATAGGAATGCCCCCGTATGAAGCTCTTTACGGAAGGAGATGTCGCTCTCCCCTATGTTGGGACGAAGTCGGAGAACACAAAATATTAGGACCAGAGTTAGTCCAGCAGACCAGAAAAATGGTAGGACTCATTAGGAAAAGACTGGTAGCAGCCCAGGACAGACAAAAGAAGTACACCGACCAGACCAGGAAGGATAGGGAATATGAAGTAGGAGATTCTGTGCTATTGAAGGTATCTCCGTGGAAAGGAGTGATGAGATTTGGAAAGAAAGGGAAGCTGAGTCCCAGATTCATAGGACCCTTTGAAATTTTGAGGAGAATAGGACCTCTAGCTTACGAACTCGCCTTGCCTCCTAATTTGCAACAAGTACACAATGTGTTCCACGTGTCCATGTTTAGAAAGTACCATGCAGATGCACGACATGTAATAGAATACGAGCAGGTAAATTTTTAACCAGACCTGACCTACATCGAGCAACCAGTAAGGGTAATGGATCAAAAAGAACAAGTGCTAAGGAACAAGACTGTGAAGCTGGTTAGGATCTTATGGAGAAATCAAAATGTTGAGGAATCAACTTGGGAACTTGAAGACGCAATGAGGAATAGATATCCCCACTTATTTTCTAATTGATTCTGGGACGAAATCCTTGTTAGAGGGGAAGACTGTAATAACTCGAATTTTTGAGACCTTGTAAAATGTCTAATGAATAGTAACCCTGACGGACGGGAAAAACTTTTGAGCCCACACTATGTAGTGCATTAGAAAATGAGTTTCGGAGTTGATATCACGACTATACATATCAAATGAGTGTATGTAAACGCTATTTGTTTTCGAAGAAAATGAACTTTGAGAAACGACCGTATTTACGACTCATCGAGGAGTACGGGAATCACAATATAATTACGAGATTAAAACCCTATGGATTTATATTCAAGTAGGGAATAAAAATATAAGGAATAAATACGAAAGAAATTACATCACGAACCATTTACGAGTAAGTATTACGAAGAACGTTTAAGTAACCGAGCGAACGCGTAAATGATTAAATAAATGTAACGCACTAACTAAACCATGGTAAGGAAGTAACCATGGTTACTTCATCAAATAGTGAGTTAACCATAGGATGATCAAGCTAGCTAGCAAAATAGTGTGCTAAGGAAGCTAAACCTTGTAGTTAGCTTGTAAGCTAGCAAGCTACAAAGATTTGTCCCTAAGATTTGCAACCAAGAATCAATCTAGAATGCTATACTAGGATAATAAAATCAATTGCAAGATATAACCCCATCTTCCTAGAAGTTACCTAGCAAATCAACCAAGCTAAGCAACCAAGAGGAGTATAAATACCCCCCTTGATGCTTCCATTCCGCCCTAATGCAAAAGAAGGAGAAATCAAATTCAAAACTCCAAGTTCTAGCTCTTGTTAAATCCTACAATTAATTCTAAAGCCTCCGAGCAATTAAAATAAGGTAAGAAAATTCTTTCATCTCTTTTTATCAAGGTTTTATGGGTGAAATAAATTCAGAAAACTCACTAGTGAATAGTATGAATAGTAACCTCTCTTTGGTTTCTTGATTTTAATGGTGGTTTTAGGTTCTAAAAATCATACCAAGCACTTCCAAGCCTCACCCATCCTCAATAACACATATCAAGCTTTCAAGAAAGGTAAAAATCTTTGGCCCAACTTTATTTAAGATTCATTTTTAAGATCCATTTAGTATGTGGTAGTAAACCTAGTGTAATGAGTGTTATTGGTGAAATCTTGATGATTAAGTTAAAACTAACAAATCATAACTTTAAGTTTCTTCAGAAAGTCCCAAAGTTTTAAACTGTAGTTTATTGAAAAATAACCTTTTTTAGGATATACAATGTTATAAGGATCGTTTAGGCGCTTGAATCGCTTGATTCTGATTTACGGATCAAAAGTTATGACCGTTTTAGTAAAAGCGATTTACGCGACAAAAACTGCAACGAATCACGAACTTTGAAAATATAAAGGATCGATTTAAAAGTGTTCATAAATCATGAAAGTTTTACAGAGAGTAACAAATTGAGTTTCCTAACTTCCATAAAAATTTTAAGTGAAAATAATGATTTTCAAATTTTATAAAATTGTTGGAGCCGAGACCGCGCGAGTAGAAACCGTAAGAATCCATAAGCGGAGCCGACGACGATAATGAGAATGAACCTACGATACTTAGAAAAATGAAGTGACCATAATGTGAATATGACTTAAAGGAATAATAATGGTAGTATAAGTTGAGAGGGTGCATAATAAGTAGCACATGAGTGCGAGTCGCCGTAAATTAGAACGGGACCTAACGAAATGAATTGTGTTATGGTTATAGATTTCTGAGAGAGCATCCTCCACCTCGAGATACCCAGGCAAGTTTACGAACCCAACTCCATTTTACTGTTGTGTTGTGAAAGGATTGTTTTACTATCATTGCATAAATACCATATTTTCCATGATACGTAGTTGTTGAATTTTCGCATAATGTAGTGATGTTACACGATAAGTATATATCGTGAAATGTTTATTTCGCTTTAAGCGTGACATGTTATATGAGGCCGAGAGTCGGTCGGGATTTAAGATAAAACTCGGGAATCATTCCGGTGATATTATAGGATGATTATAAGTCCATAATATTACGTTTTAAAGGGACTCAACGTCCACTTACGAAACATTACAATACCTCGAACTTTTATTAAAACGATTTCCCAACGATCATATTCCCTCAACTATATTTTATTGTTCGAATAATAAATATTACGTACTTATTCCTTTATTATGGGAGTAGTATACCCCAATAATTATTTATTTCAAACCTGATTAATCATTAAAGATTAATAATTATGTAGACACAAACTAGTTGAGGAATATTATTTTTAAATATTCTTTTGAAGAGTAAACTCATTCGAGGATTAATTATTTATCGATCATCATTTAATTATTTATTATTTATGAAAGGGTTTATTATTGATTTAAAAATCATAGATCCTGATTTAAAACATACTTTCTGATTTCGGAATATCATTCGAATAATTTCATATTATCGGAGAACATTATCCCGACTTATTTAATATTTTGAATATAGTTTCAAGGAGAAACTTTTTCCCCTTATTTAATTATCTGTTGACAATGGTCAACTCACATCCTTAGTACTTACTCCGAAACTTTCGGAAGTACATATATATATTTAAAGTAAAGCTATGCCTATCAACAAGCAAAATGCTTGGAGGAACTTCGATGTGGTTCGAGTTCTTGAGATATGATAGGATTTCCTAAAGGACAAGGGAGGGGTAGGATCCAAGTACTTCATGTATTGGATAGACTACTGGTACCGGAGGAGACGGTATAATATGTACCTATGGACCTGCGAAGTGTGTGTATACCCGAAATGAGGACAAATAGCCCGTATGCGGCAAGGGTGATAACCAAGATGTGAAGGTGTTGTCCCTCTACTAGTAGAAAAGGTTACTATTATCGTATTACGACTGATCATCATATACGGTGGCCCCAATGAGTGTCCTAATTCTTCCAATTGAAATTGAGATACAATACTGTAACCCAAGCCTAGGTGCCGGGATTACTATTAAGGTATTCGCAGGATATTAAAATCCCTTAAAGAATTGTTTTCATAAGAAGGTGTGTATCACCAAGGAAAACTATTTTTGAATAAAACATAAATTTCATATATGATGTTATCATACAGTCATTTTCATACTGTACATTATTATGCTGGGCATTATAGCTCACACTTATTTTCTTAAATTGACACAACACAACAGTGAATCAAGATGCCTGCCATGAGAACCACAGCCAGGAAACGGGTAGGAAATGGCCAGCTGTTCCGTAGATTGTTTGGTGTTGTACCATAGGTAGTCAGAATAAGCTGGATTAGTTTTCAGTTGTTTATAGTTCGGCTTATTTATAACTATGACTTATATAAGGTAAGAAATAAGAAACGTATATTTGGCTGGCAGACTAGCCTTACTTAAAGATCACTCCCCGGTAAGATTAATTACTTTTGGGTTGTAATAAATATCACTTGATGGTTGACAATTACTCTAGTTATGATGGTTCGTTTCCAAGACAATAACCTGTAAGTGTGTGTGTGTGTGTGTGTGTGTGTGATAAGTGTGGGGTCGTGAAGCGTGAGTATTTATATATTGTAGTGTGTGTTGTGTGGTTGTAAGAGTTTAGATGGCATGGATTCCGAGACTCCTGACCCCGGGTTTTGGGGTGCCATATTTCTTGCCAGATAGGTCATTGACTGATCAAGCTCATCAAGTTCATCTTCTTCCAGTTCTAGAATGACTTGTTCTTGTGAATCATTTGTTCTTTGCTCACTTATTGAGACAACTGAAGTTTGAGGTCTTGACTCATCATTAGAAGTATGGCTTTCATTGACAATTAGAGCACTTGAACCATCTAATATATGCCCTTGTCCAGTTCTTAATGATTTTCTTTGAATCATTTCTAATTCATAAGTTTTCAAGATTCCATAAAGAACTTCCAGTGTTATTCTGCTTAGATCTCTCCCTTCTTTGATTGCTGAGATTTTCTGTTCCAAATGATCAGGGAGTGTGAGCAAAAACTTGAAGTTCACCTTTTCAGCTTCATAGTATTTGTCATGGAGCTGCAAATCATTTATCAGCTTATTGAACCTTTCAAACGCATTAGTCATACTTTCTTTTGGTTTGGCCATGAAACCCTCATATTGTGGAATCAATATCCTTCTTTGATTATATCTAACTTCCTCAGTTCCCTCATAAAGTATTTCAATCTTTTCCCAGATTTGCTTGGCAGTGTCACAATTGACAATGATGTTGTACATTACATTGTCAAGTGACTCTATCAATATTAGTTGCAAGCCACTATCCAGGGAAACTTTCTCTTTTTCAGGCTCAGTGTACTCAGAAGGGTCTTTTGGAGCATAATGAGCTGGAATGACCATATCACCATCAGTTGATTCTTCAACTCTAACCATAGGAGTGAATGGCCCATTTTTGAGAATCTGAATATATAGTGGATTGGCTATCCTGATAAACAACAACATTTTCTTTTTTCAAAGAGTGTAGTTAGCTTTGTCAAAGGTAGGAATTTTGATGCTACTGATTTTCTGTGTATTCATTTTTCCAAGATCTTGAATCTGTTTACTTTCAGATTTTGCTCTGATACCACTTGTTAGGTAATAAATAACACATAGGGGGTGAATGTGTTTTTGTGTTTTTGATGCTTTTCTTGAACTGTTTTGGTTGTGAACAAAGTTAATCAATTGCTGTAGTGAAATATGTTCATGCAGAAATTTAACATACAATAATAAAGAACACAGATCTTTTAAAACTCACTAAATTTTATATTAAAATTAAGAATATTTTGCTACAAAATTTCTAGGCTCTTTATTGATAAAGAGCTTAGCTTCTTTCTTGAGAGAATACAAAAGTTCCTGATCAGAATTATTACAACTTATAAAGGACCAGTATTAACTTTATAATTTAGTTAATTGCTGGTTTACACATTGTATAATAAGACATGATGTTAACTTTAGTAAACTGTCACTTGTCATTTCCATTTAAGGATAAGTATATCTTCCATTTCTGGCTTAACATATCTTTGCATATTGTGTTAACTTTGATCTTCCTT
Source organism: Apium graveolens (assembly GCF_009905375.1). NCBI lineage: Eukaryota > Viridiplantae > Streptophyta > Magnoliopsida > Apiales > Apiaceae > Apium > Apium graveolens. The sequence continues at coordinate 29,554,578 of NC_133653.1, forward strand.
TGTCAGTTAATCTTCACCCTTGATCTTGCACACTCTTCAAGATGCTTTTTGTAGACTTGTCAATCCAGCTGGTTGGGTTTGTTGATTGTAAATCTTGGATATTAAACTGGTCTGCAATTTTCTACTTTGAGATTTTACCTCGAGATCTCCATTTGGTCTATAGAGAACTTGACATCTCGATAAGTATATTGGCTTATCGAGATCTCTAATACTCCATTATAAATTTGACTTGTAGAAGTCTCTGAGTTCTTTATAAGAGAATTTGGCTTGTTGAGATCTCTAGTTTTCATAGCTTTATTTTGACTTATCGATATCGCTGAGTTCTCTAGTGGCTTATTGACTTATCGATAACTCAGAGTTCTCTAGTCAAATTTGAATTGTCGATAACTCAGAGTTCTCTAGTGAATTTTGGCTTATCGATATCTCTGAGTTCTCTAGTGGAATTTGACTTATCGATAACTCGGAGTTCTCTAATGAATGTTGACTTGTCGATAACTCTGAGTTCTCTAGTGAGGAAATGACTTGTCGATATCTCCAATCTTCATGTCTTCAATTTGGCTTGTCGATATCTCTCTGAGTTCTCATAAGCTTTTCTGACTTCTCGATAAGTCATTTGGAGTTCTCGAGTGACTTCTCTATAACACTAAATCTGTGACTTGTAGAGATCTTTGACTTTGAATATTTTTATCCAAACAGATTTAGTCAACTCCAAGCTTCTTCATAATTCTTCTGAGGCATGATCTTCTTGATCTTCTTCTAGATAGAATCCTTAGGCTTGATACTGTTTAAACAAAAAGACTTCAGTCTGCTCTTTTACATTTTTACAGACTTTAAATGTTACAAGTACAAATGCAAACTGAGATTACAATACAACTTACTTAGGGTTGTCAATTTAAATGTTACAAGTACAAATGCAAAATGAGATTACAATACAACTTACTTAGGATTGTCAATTTGACTTAGTCTTGTTAAAGTACAGGCATGTCTTGCACAATATATTTCATTGATTTTCTACTTATAAAGGATCATGAAAATAAAGATCTAATATGTATATTCTACTAATAGTTGTTTTTCTAATTTGCAGAAGCCAAAAAACTTGTACCCGGACGGACATTCATTTCTTACAAGATTCTTAATTCATTTCTTACTGGAGATAAATGAAGACTACAATTAATATCGGGTACTCAACTTTTTTTAGTTTCGACATCATACATGTAACATGAGGTGTACTCTTACAATACTTTGTATTTATATAATAAATATATTTCGGATTCGCTTGCAGTTTACTTAGTTTACTTAGACAAGGAATGCAGCAGATAATAAATTTTTAGAGCGCTTATTGCTGGTGTATGGGCATTGATATTACCGTTGGTGCATGGGTGTTGCAGTGGTGTCTTCATTTTGGAGTTAGGTCTGAGTTTTGTGCGGATAAATGTTTCGTAGAACATTTAGTTTTGACTTTGTTTGTACTTGAAGTATAGTTGTATTATGTAGTTTAAATATGATGAATGTAGTTGGCCAATAGGATGGATTAGATAATGTAAGTAGATAGTCTACATATTTGATGACTTAAGGAGTTTGTTGGTTTGTTGGAGGTTTGGTAATGATAAAAAGAATTTTACGTTTTCGATTTGGTCTTGTCTTTATTTTTTTGGTAGATTTTTAATTTGGAATATGTTTTAGATTTGGCATTTGATATATTTGGGTGCAAATAATACAATCAGTAGAGGATAATGTATAGTCAATAGACATGTGTTGAGATATATAACTTCTGAAAACTAATGTTACTGGTCCCAAACATGTCAGATCTGTTTAAGGAACCGATGTCTATCAAACATCTAACATTGGTTTTCATTTACAGGTGATGTTTGACATTAGTTTAATGTTTAAAAATGATGTCAATGCTGATTTTTATCTTGTAAATTAAATTTTAAAGTTCATAATTAGATCATATTAAAGCTATATATAAAAGGTTGTAATGTAGTTTTTGTTTAAAAATAGGGAATAGACATCGGGTTTCTATTTGGAATCGATGTTAAAGTTGTTACCAAACATCAGTTCACAACCGATGTTATATGGGGTTACTTTTCTCCATACCCACATAGACATCAGTTGGGAAAACTTTTAACATCAGCACCTGACCGATGTCTATTGGCGTTTTTCTAGTAGTGATTAATATGCATTTTCGTGATGTATTACCCACATTCGTGTTTAGTGAGTATCTTGGACAATCCTTCCCACCGCTGGATAGTTTAGGTTGGGTTTTTTAGAGTAGAATTTAAAAATTTTGACATAGCACCCATAATATTATGATTTTAAAAAATTATTTAAATAAATTAACTCGTGTTTCACAAGGGTTATTAACTAGTAAATATAAGTTACTTGTTTGCGACAAATAATGAATGTCTAGCACCCCCACTATGTGATGGAATTTCTGGACCAAAATTGCTGACAACGTATCCTCCCGCCGTTGTTTGTTGTATACTCAGGTGTACTAACAATTTCAGACTTCTGACCAGTATAACCACCTAATATTCTGGCAGTCCAAAATGTAGAAAAAATTCACAACCAATGGTGAAAAGCTACTCCAAAGGACACTGACTTGGTACAACAACTTGAATTATATGAATCAATATCTCAAAACAGAACTCACTCTGCAACTTGAAATTTAGGAGGCAACATGAGAAGCTTCAGAATTTTTTAAGAATGGGTACATCGCTGCCAAGTGAACATGCAAACAGGTCGTGCTAAAGGTCCCGTTACTATAATGCAAAGGAAAAGGAGTCCATCGCTGTCATTTTCAAGGGAAAAAAGAAGAACAAATCTTTGAGCTGCATCAGTTTACAAAAACTAATGATATCCTAGATAGTCATATGGCTATTATATAGCCACAAAGGATTGATGAGTCAATGAACTTATTCTATTAGGCAGGGCTGAAGAATATTTCTAAAACACGGTTCTACTGTTTACAAGAAAGTAACCGAACTGACAGAGGTAATTCCTACCGGTCATTAAGCACTGGGTATACATATAATGCTTTTTTTACTTGTTAAACAGTAACTCACACATTCACCTTATCTTTGACAAGGGTCAAACACTCAACATCTACTATTCTTAATTCCTGCTAGTGAAGATTTCCTTTAAATTACCTTTCTACCTAAAAATTTTAAAATCTGTTAACTATCTTTTTTTGAAAATCTGGGCATATATTTAATTCAAGCACCTAAAATGGATTAATGATTTGGGTTACTGGACTATCCATGGGTAAAAACCATATCTAAACCTAACAGCTTGCAACAAATGTTCAAAATTCATCCACAATTCAAGCACCTAAATGCCGTGGTTGACGTTGCTCTTGATTTTCTTCACCATTGAGGTATTCATTTTCTTGTCTAACTGCTTCTAGACTAACAAGCTGCAGCTCTAGTTCTTGTTTCTCAATCTCCAGTTTCTCATTCACTTTTGGCAGCCTACTCATTTTCTTAGTAGCAACCACCATGCTTGTGTGAATGTGAAACATTTTCTACACTCATCTTTTTAACAATTTTCTTATATTGTGAAGCAGTCAAATCAATAGTGGTTAGAACATGTAACTCAGATTTTGATGGAGGTAATTATCCTTCCTCTAAAGCCATAGCGGCTGCTATCATCTCAGGATCGATAGCAAATAAGAGCATAGTTTCCATATTCTCCAAAATCATCTTCATCATTTGTGTCATCCCAACTTTTACCTTCAACAATATAAACTTTTGCCCTGTTGTTTTTTCAGAAGTGCTTCATACTTAGCTTCAAGCTCCAAATAAGCCTTGTACTTCTTCAGCTTCTTTGGCTTCCTACATTATGTGGTAAAGTGACCAAGTTAATCATAGTTTTAGCATCTAATCATTGATGTGTCCACAGGTCTTGACTTATAGCCACCTTTTCCAGGTGCATTTTTCTGAGCCTTTCCTTTCCAGTTGTTGTAGGATGTTTGACCTTTACCCTTTAATTACCTAGGCTTCTTGACTCTCATGTTTGAAAATTTTCTTGCTAGGTAGGTCATAGGCTGGTCCATTTCATCTAACTCATCTGGAGTGTATGTTAGGATGAAAACACGCGCTAATATTCACGCAAGGATACGCGATCACAAGTAATATAGAATTAATTCTAGTTCGTTTCCACAGAGACTGGTTTAGATTAATTTCAATTAATGTACTTATGCAATGATGGTATGGTTATTATTCAATGCTAAGATGAATAACAAGTTTAGATTGTTTATAACTAAGATATTAACTAACATAAAATTAACTAAGAGAATTAAAGGGTGTATTACTTATATAAGACATATATGGGATTCTAACTTCATTACTACTTCATTCAAAGTCATTGTTCTTATCCTTAGCATGTAATGGTGATGACAACTAATCAGACAACACGAAACTAGTAAACGCCAACTTTCATTGTACGAATACCCTACTACCAGACATCCACAAAAGAGATGGAAGCTAAATAGATGCCAATATGTTGAGATCCTATATGTCTATAGAATTTGACAACATAGCGGTTTAATGTGCAAGTTATCAATCGTGATTACATAGGGCAAGTAAGGTGGTTAAAATTACCTACGAATCATGCATAAAAAAAATACATAAACCTATGCTAGCATGGCAAGTTCTAAACCTCTAAATTCACTGTCGCTTCATTAGAGATTAACACGCTATCTTATAAGTTCGCGACGCTCATAAGACGAATAAGCACAACCAATACTAGGATATCATACAATCACCACACACTAAGGTATCAAAACAAATTTAAATATTAAAATCCATAAGTAAATCCGCTAGAACCCCACGATAACGATTAGCCCATAACCGAACTCATCATCACCGTGGGTTTCGATGAAAGCATGGTATAATAAACTAAGTCTGAATAAACTGAATAATAATCAAAGTACGTTAAACAAGAGTATAGGTTCAACAAACAAGAAAACTAGCATCCAAGATTATAACTTAAAATAAAGAATCACAAGAATAAACTAGATCCTCTTCTCCTTGGTTGTATTTGTGCTCTTAGGTCTTCTCGCCGTCTTCTCCTTAGTCTATGTTATGAAAAACATTTTTTAAGGCTTTTTATATGTTGTAGAATGATCCTGGGCTTCAAACTCTCAAAATCCAAGTAGAAACAGAATTCTGAAAACCAGACCTGGCGCGGCCGCGCGCTCTCCCACCGCGGGCGCGCTGTCCTTCTGTTGTTCTGGCGCGGGCGCGCTGACCTTCTGGAGAAAATTCATTTTCTTGTTTTCTTGGCTGGATTTTTATGGTGATTAATGAGCAAACATCCATGACACCTTCCTAACACAAATTTAGCACCAAAGCAATGCTAAATCACCTCATTCCTTTATATATGCCAGAAATGCAAAACACTTCAAAAACGAATCAAATACACAAATAACTTGAGTGCAAAACACCAATTCGAAGCTTTTATAGGACATTCTAAGTGGACAAAACTGCCACTTAACAGTGTAGTACTCATCCTCTTCCAATTCCAAAATGACTTATTTTTTAGGCTCCTTGTTCTTCTGCTCAACAACTTGAATAACTTGAGTTTGGGAGTAAGTTTCATCTTCAGTTGTTTTTTATATCATTTGTTGTCAAGGCACTTAACACATCCACAACATGCCCTGGACTCAACTTTAATGACTTTTTCCAGCATCATCTCCGGCTCATAGGTTTTAAGAATGCCATACAAAACCTCCAAAGTTATTCTCCCTAGATCTCTCTTTTCTCTATTGCAGAGATCTTTTGTTCTAGATGGTCAGGGAGAGTGAGCAAGAATTTTAAGGTAACCTCCTCATCTTCATAGAATTTTCCATGAAGCTGCAAGTCATTTATCAACTTGTTAAACTTTTCAAAAACCTCATTAATGCATTCTTTAGGTTTAGCCATGAAACCCTCATATTGTGAGACTAGAATCTTTCTTTGGTTTGACATCACTTCTTCAGTACCCTCACACATAATCTCTATCTTTTCCCAGATCTGTTTGGCTGAATCACAGTTGACAATGTTGTTATGATTCAATGAGAATGAGTTGCAAGCTACTGTCAAGTGAAACTTTCTCCCTTTCTGGTTCAGTATAAGTAGATGAATTTTTATGAGCAAAGTGACCAAAAATGACCATATCACTGTCAGTTGCTTCAGGTACCCTCACCATATGAATGAAGGGTCCATGCTTGAGAATTTCAATTTAGAGGTGATTGGACATCCTTATAAACAACATCATCTTCTTCTTCCATAAGGTGTAGTTCATTTTGTCAAAGGCATAGATCTTGATACTGCTAAGTTTCTGTGCACTCATACTTTCAAGATCTAATCTATTTACTTTCAGATTGTGCTATGATACCACTTGTTAGGTATGAAGTGCAACACAGATGGGGGTGATTGTGTTTTATTTCTTTTCTTGAATATATGAAAGTGTTTATAGCTTTTGAAACTTAATAGCTAGATAAATTTGCAGTGATAAAAGACTAAATGTAAAGACACAAGTAATTTATCAAAAATTCACTTGATTTGTATTAAATCAAATTTGTTTGTGCTACAAATCTATGTTCTTGAAAATAAGAACTCAGCTACTTCTCTTGAGAGAATACAAAATTTTCTAGATCTGTTTTGTTACATCTAAATAAAGGACCCGTGATATGTTTTATAAATCAACATGCATAGTTTACAGAACTTGCACTAAAATAGACTAACAAATTTTCTAAAGCTCATTTTTTTGTTTCCATTTCTAATACAGTATATATGTCTGTTGTCTAATACATCTTGACCCTTGATCTTGCATTATTCAAGCTGCATTTATAGGCTTTCCAATTTAGTGATAAAATTATTTGTTGATTGATAATCTTGGATCTTTAAGTTGTCTGTATTCTGAATTCTGAAAATGTTGTCGAGATCTCTTTTACTGTGTAGAAAAGTCAAATATCAATAAGTAAAATGACTTATCGATATCCCTTCTTCTCGATAAATGTTATGACTTGTCGAGATCTCCAGTTCTTTATATGTAGAATGACTTATCGATATCTCCAGTTCTCTACAAGTAGAATGACTTATCGATATCTCTTGTTCTTTACATAAGCTTTTGACTTGTCGATACCTCCAGTTCTCTACATGGACTTTTTGACTTGTCGAAATATTTACTTCTCTACAGGCAGATTGACTTGTCGATATATATTGGGACTTCTCTACAATTCATTTTTGACTTCTAGGCATACATCTTTATACTCCTTGATCTGTGACTTGTCGAAATCTGACTTAGATTATTTTTCCAAGAACAACATTTTTCAATTCAAAACTTCTACACTTCTCTTTGATGCATGATCAGGATCGATCTTCTTCCAGAGTTTATTCCTCAGCTTGATGGATGTTCATAGAAAAATCTTTCAGTGTAATCTACCTAGCATTTTTACAGATTCAAGAGATACAAATATAGAGTACAATAAGATTATCATAAAACTTATCCTTAGGGTTGTCAAAGTGACGTAGTCTTGTTATTATGTACATGCATGTATTGCACAACACTATATATTCCTTGAATTATATTTCTTGAACCACGTTCTCGTACCCTTGTTTTAGATTTGAATCCTTGAAATTAAAATTAAGAACAATTTTTGACTTGAAATAGTCCAAATGATTTCAAAGGATGGTAATTATTGTAAAATGAAGTGTGAAACGAGATTATAAATGATTTTCCAATATAAAGATTTTCATCGAAATCTTAAAGATTGGAGGCTTAAGTGGTCGTGTAATAACGATTCAGCCAAGTGTATGGAGTCCGGAAATTGGAGGTGAATAGTTATTGATCGTTAGGGTTACTTGCTGAGTTTTATACTCATGTTACTTTTTTATTGTATAACCTTAACAGTTAAACTTGAGGATGATGAGGCTTAGACGTACTACCAGGAATAGTGTCTACAACGGTACCTTTCATATCGTTAGATTTGCCATTCCAGATCTGGTAATAGGAGTCAGTAAGATCAACGACATATTTTGGGTTATCTGAAAATTACAAGTGAGAATTATTTTAATATTCCTAAAAGTTTGTAATAATATCATTTTAATGTTTTGGTTGATAATTGTACTTGTTTCATACCTTACCCTGTGTAGTTCTCGTAATGTCTCGAGATTGTTATTATTTTATTGCGGGGTTAATTATTATTCTAATAGTGTCGTGGCTCCTCGATCTTAACCCCGAATCAGAGGTCGTCACATTTTCTCCTCTATCCATACTTTATCAACTAGAAAACACAATTGTTTTTTACATTTTTGAGTGATAGAAAAGGCCATATTTTGTGAAATTTTGGGCATTTTTCCCCCCAAATTATGATACTAAGTGCCATAACCCTTATTTTTCTGATTTTTCTGAATTCAGAATCTAATTTTTAATTAAGGACGAAAAACAAAAATCAGTTTAATACATCAAGAAAAAATATCATATGTCAAAGACGAAGGAAAAAATGTGTGGATCGTGTGGGCTCACACGCACCTCAACCCAGTCCCCGCATCTATTATCCACTTTATATTTTACCACCACCATGTTCATGAGTTCATTTCTTCCCTCCGATAACTTATTTAGTATTTACCCCAAAATTTACCTCCAATCCCAATCCCCCTTCATTCATCACTCACCTACACCCCCACTCTACCCACACTCGTAGATAAGAAACAATAAGACGCCTCTCTCTCTCTCTCTCTCTCTCTCGAAACAAAAAGACAGCTCTTCTCACTCGTCTCACCTCTCTCTCTCTCTCTCCCTCCCTCTCTCCATGGCAATGCAAATTCTCTCTACTTCACCTTCTCCCACACTTCTCTCCCGGAAATTAACTAGGTTTTCGTATCTTCCACCGCTTCCGACTCACTTACACTCTCTCCGATCGCATTTCCGGCGACGACCGTCGCTCGCAGTGGCCTTTTGTTCGTCTCAGGTGGCGCGAGGCGTCGTTGAACTGGTTGCTGATACGCAATTGTCTCCTACATCGCTCTCGCCATCTCGCACATTTCTCGATGCTCGCACTGGTGAAGGTATATAGTTAGTTATAACTAACTGTTTAGGTGCTGTTTAACAGTCATTAGTTACATTGTTTATCTGTGTGTGTATTCCGGATTATTTGAAATTAGTAATCGAGGACTGTATATAAACTTATGAACTATTTCTGTCTGCGTTTGTGTAATGAACTATTCCTCGGTGTGTGTGTGTGTGTTTTATTCGAAGAATTTTGAAATTTGTTATTCCTCCAATTAGTTAAGCTCAGAGGAGATAAAGAGATAGGTGCACACTACATAGTACACTTAATTTATGCAAGTTTGTTTGTGGTCGAATAGCTACTTGCACCAGCATAGATGTGTATTTACATATACATGATTTGATTGGGAAAATTATGAAATTTGTAAATTCCTGCATTTATCTCAGTGAGTATAGTTTTTCTAAGTTTTCAAGCTTAAAATGGACTTGTATACTTAATTTAGCGAGTTTGTTTGCTATATAATAGTTATGGAAACCTGTGCAATGATTGCAGATTTGATAGGGAGCCTAATTATTAAGCTGTGGATTATTCTGTTTGTGGATATGGTTGAATCAGTTGTTTTTAGCTATTTGGAGTTATTAATACATGTGGATGTATTGTTCATGGATGTGAATTCAGTTTTTTTCTATAATGTTATTAACAGTTTATGTTTGTTTTGACTTCGTGCTGCTTTGGTAATACAGTCTATGTTTGTTTTACATTATATTTATATTTATTTTCTTGTTCTTGTAATTATCAAATTATCTGTTCTTATTGGTGTCTCAGACTCTCAGTTTGATACTGATGTTTTCTTACTCAAGTAAAAATAAGGGATTTTCAAACATAGTATGCAGACCATGGATTGAATTTTGAAATTTTTAGATACGGATTCTATATTAATTTACTAATATTAGTCGGCTACTGGTCAGCATGATATCGGTCCAGTTTACGTGGTGTTTATGGGGCCTCATGGTAATTCCATTCTGGAGTGACGAGAAATTATATTTAGTATTGTGACGTGTCGGTACTGTATTTTTGTCGCCCCTTGTGTTATGGCGGACTTCTTTATTATATATAATATATTACTGGTTGGTTGGACATGAAAATCAAACAGAATACCGTGAAAGTAATATTACCTACATGGAAAATCGGTGTTTTCTCAATTGTCATTTTATCTGTGCTTCATGGTAATTCAATATATGAGACTTAAGAGTGACAAAAATAATGTATTAGTACTACGATGCGTCTGCATGTATTCTTCTTGGCACTTGACATTTGAATTATATCCATTTTTTATATTTATGTTCAGACATGAGATCTCTTAGGAAACACAGCGGCCGTAACCCTGCTTCCTGAATGTACACAGCTTATTACCCCTTATGAAGTTACAAAATGGGAAAACTATAAATTAAAAGTACTTAACTTCCAATGAGTAATAATTTATTGACATAGCTGCAAAAGTGGGCATTGCTTTTGAGCAGTTTACAAAAAAGAATAGAAAACCAACAAAATTTGGTTAAGACCTGTCAGATGACTTCACAAGTCAGTATCAGATGAAATGTTAGAATGTATATCGAACATGCAATCTGTAGCAGATTTCACACACACTTCAATAATACATAAAAAAAATAGTTCTCCCTTCAGATAACTGATTGGATGTTGTTTCTTTGACTTCTGAGTTGTCTCTTTCTGCAGAACTACTCACTGGAATTCAAAGAGAGGTGGAAGCTGGAAAGTTACCCATATCTATTGCTCGTGGAATGGAGGAGTTGTACCAGAATTATAAAGACGCGGTAATCTTTTCCCCCTCCTCCGCTCACTTTTTTCTTCTTCTTAAGCATAAATTTTATAAGATTTTTCTCACATATCCTTATATATAATAAGCACAAGGGGGATTTTATCCAATTTGGTAGTATTGGTACCTGACGCCCAATGTAATAAGGACCGTTAGGTTTTGAAATAAGTATAAAATAGCCGTTGGATCTGAAATAAAGGAATATTCTATATTTTAATTATTTAAACCACAAATAAGTAGGTATCCTAAATCAAATAGAATATTTTATGCAAAATTCGTAACGGTCTTTCTTCTTTAGTTTTCAGATAATTTTAGTTGGATAATACTTTTTAAACCATCATTGAATTAAAGATTATCGCGAGCTTTGTGTGGGCCGTAAAATCGTCAAAATTTGATTTCTAGAACTCAAGATAGATCCTAAATAATTAGAATATGAATTATTTATTATTTTCATGTAATATTTATCTGTTAAGAACACCAATATAATTTTAATATTAATATATTTATAAGTAATAAAGGAAGGCATGAGAAATAAATTTAAAATATTAAAAGAAAAGTCCGTGCATTGAACGGGTTATAAGATAGTCATGATAGAATAAAGTAATATTACTTTTAGTCTTCAACTTATCTGCTGACACTTGCACCCTGATGTTACGCTTTCTACTTTGTATCAGCATGTGCATAACAATGTATGTTCCTTAGGCTGCATAATATGAATAGCATGTCTGAGCTCTTTAGTCTTTACTATAAAATAATCACATCGGAATTATTGAAGTCAATTTCTGATTTAGTATTGTGTCAGAGTAATACATGATAAGCTTATAACTTGCTGCCATAGAAGTGGAACTGAATTAGTATGGTATTGGGAAAAATATTATTGCATACAATCATTTCTATTTTCATATTATATGTTATCAAAGTGATGGTAACTAGAAACTTAAGTTTAAACATGCCTTCGTGGCTTCACATCATATTTCCATAAGTTGTAGCTGACATGCCCAATCTAAATTTACATCTTTTTTTAATGGGTTACTTTTGTAAATTTTGATCGGCCCCGTCATTGTGAAGGCTTAGTTCTTGTCTTCTTAGAGTGTCAGATATTTTTGAAGGCCAAGTACATGTAGAAGTCTTTTTGCATTGCAAGCACCTTAGAGTTATGTTTGTTTTACAACTGTGCCCTTCGAAGCTTATTTTGGTTTCAAAAACGACGTCACTGCCAATAAAACGAAGGTCCATTTAATATTAAAATCTTTCTTGAAAAAATTAACTCTTTGCTTGATTGCTACCTAACACCATCACCATTTTTATTTTGCTTACTACATCAAAAGTTTCTTTCTCGCCTACTTCATATTGACCTCTTACTTTTGATGTAAAATCGTAGTAAATATATGTCTGAATATGAGCAGTTATTATTACTATTGCTGGTAGTGGCCATACAGTTTCAACTATCCAATTTCACATGCCTTGTGATTGTTTGAGCCTAGATGAAAATGGGTCAAGTAGCCAATTCTGTATGTTCTCATGCTTTTTGAATTCCTGTACCTGTCTACTAGAAGAAACAAAATTCTTTGACATCGATAAATTTTAGTTGTCTTTTCTTGGAAGAGCCTTGGATGTCACCAAAGGGTTTATGGTCTTATTCTTCATATTTTGATAAGTTATGGTTACAATGCTGAGCATAACTAACTTGTGTGCATTAAAATGGAATAAAAGGTTCAAAATGTTTTATAATTTTATAGGATGTTAACTAAAGATAATCCTGTTACATGACTAATTTGGAGAAGATGGAGACCGTCTTTGTAAACTATCACCTTTCTTAAGTTCAAATTTCAGAGATTCTATTCAATATATTCAGGTTTTGCAAAGTGGAGATCCCGACGCAGAAGAGATTGTTTTGTCTAACATGGCTATTGTTTTGAATCGTATCTTCATGGTTGTGAAGGTATTCCCATTGGGCCACGCAAGTTGTCATGTTGGTAATAAACAAAATATACATACAGCAGTACATATCTTTCTATAGAAGTAATTGTAAATTTTCAGGATGCCTTTGTCTTCTCACCGTATCACAAGGCCATTCGAGAACCTTTTGACTACTACATGTTTGCTCAAGACTATATCCGGCCTCTGATAAATTTTGGGTAACATGTACTTATTGTTGTTCTTATTTTTTTCCCTGTATTAATTAATAGCTTTTGGTTCGAGTGGAAACCTAAGGCCTTTAATTGGTTAAGTGGTTGAATCTTCAGCAGTTCTGCTTTTCTCTTTGAGAGCTAAGTTCCTCAAAGAGTTCGTTTACCCTAGAATTAGGGTTTTACAGTTCATGTAGTTTAAAATGTAGAAATAAACCCATGAACTATTTTTCTTTTTGTGACTCCAGTGTTTGTCAAACACATTTCCCTCGCTAACTTACCAAGTGTTGGAGGAGACATAATGGGTTTTCTTTATGAGTTTGGTATAATTATTTTGTATGATGATGCACATAAGCTGTCTTAAACATTTTATCATTGTCCTAAAAAGAAAATTAAAATTAAAGAAATAGTTAAATGGAAAACATTTTTTGATTTATTTATTATATATTTAATCAATTGTTCAATACAATTTTGAATGATGCAACCTACAAATTAATGTTCATAATTTATACAACTTTGCATAAATTTATTATGTTAGATTTTCAGAAATTTAAATTTTACACCCAAATTGGCTAGTGTAAGAGTGATGATGTGCAATTGACAAACTTAAATATTCGCAATATACCTAGATATTGCTCAAGGGTTTATATGTATGCTTTATAGAATCTTAAGGCTCAAATTATTAGGAAAACTAACCCTTTGAAATATCTTGCACCAATTAACCATAATGAAAAATAGAAGATAGGAGAAGTATTGATTTCGAAGAGTGATACTTGCCCAGCACACCCTTGGACCGGTTTTATCCATTATTTAATACTCGTTTATGATATTAAGGTTGTTTTACTTGTATACGATACCACTCAGGTTGTTCGGTCGAATTAAAAACTGCTAAGATAGTTTGGTTAATGAACACTATTACCTAGGAAGTCGAACTTGCGATATGATTTACCACCCAAACTCAATATAAGAAGTGGCTTATCTACCCTTCCCTTTTTTAATTTATACTTCCCACAAAGTAGATATTGCTCTATGCCAAGCACATAAAACTATCTTATTTGCAAAGAACTTAACAAAAAATTTCTTGACACAAGTACAACTTCCATAGGTAGTCAATTCCTCTAAAAAGATGCACAAAAAACCCGGGTCCGAAAATTTGGCCCGACCAGGCCCGGTCAAAGCTCGGGCTCGATCCTGGCCCTGGCTTAGGGCCTCGACGGGCCTTATATTTTTAGGTAAATCGCGGCCCGACCCGGTTAAAAGCCCGGTCCTTGGCCCGGCCCGGTGAGCACCAACTTTAAATTTTCTTTTAACAGATCACACTACAATGGATACTAATTAATTACCTCGACAAAAGCGAAATACTCCCTCCGTCCCTTTCCAATGTTTACATTTTTTAGAGGGTCTCCGACACGCATTTTAAGGTGCATATAAAGTATAGTTCTGTAACTTTTTTTTACAATTTTGTTTTTCTGAATAAAAATTAAAACATTCAACTTTTATTCAGAAAAAGAAAATTGTAAAAAAAAGTTACAGAACTATACTTTATATGCACCTTAAAATGCGTGTCGGACACTCTCTCAAAAATGTAAACATTCGAAAGGGACGGAGGGAGTAGATTTTAATAAGCAAATGAAAGAAAGTTTTAATGTTTATATTTAGTTAAATAAAAAACTAAAATTTTAACATGTATTCTTGCGGTTAAATTGATTAAGTTGTCATAAGTTTTTGGTTTCATATTTTTTATATTTGTTGAATATTTGTATCCCCACACTACGTAATTGCGCCTTCTTTTTCGCACATGTGTAAGTCTTTGGTCACATTGTGGGAGCTGGCTCAATGTTGTATGTTTCTAATTGTGAGGACCTTTAAGTACTAAGTTTAGGTTGGGTGCATGTGCCCGACGATTAACAACATAGGATTCGTTGCAGGCTCTTTTCATTGCAGGATCTTTGAGATTTACTGGTTATTAAAGATATGCATCTTTTGTCGAAATTCATGATAGTATTTTTCTACCATTTTTTTACCTTTTGGTGTATTGATCATATCTATTCATTTAGGAATTCATATGTTGGAAATATCTCTCTTTTCAACCAAATGGAGGAAAATCTTCGGCAGGTAATTAGACTATATTATGGTTTCATCTTATTCATATTTCGTTCTTGTAATTCCCAAGTTGTAATCACTATGATTGTTGTCTACAGTTCTTGATTACTACTCTTGTGTTACAAAACCATGTTAAATTGTTATTATGTAATTGGAATTGTATAAAAATTAGAGTAAGATTGAATAGACTTGACGCAACAGCAGTTTAAAAATGTCACTATCACCACCACGTCAATGCTGCAAACTGGGTAAACTCCATGCTGAAAGTCTATAGCTCATAAAAGAAGTTTCACACAAAGATTATGTGGGTGTCATAGTTTCATACAATTCAGAAGTAAACGTGATTGAGAAAACCAACCCAATCCATATTATTATATGTGATTTCAGCTGATCAAAAAACCCAAAATATGGATGGGATTGGGTTATAAAGGTTAGATTCAAATTAGAACCTTGTATTAGTTTTGAACTTAGGACCAATATCTGCTGTGGATTTTATCTAATTAACGACTAATATATCTGCTGAGGTAAACAATATGTTTGATTTTGCTACAACACACAATACTTTTGTGAATTATAGAGTATGGTGTATTTATGCAGTACATAATAATTTTTCTTTCTAATTTACACATTTTGTATCAAAAAATAAATTATTTACTCATGATACAACTTATATTTCACTCTAATAATATGTTTGAAAAATTGATTATAAGAAAATTCATAATAGATTAAATACTATGAAAAAGTATTATGCTCTTCAACATGATATACAATATAGTTCTAAAGTTCTAATATTATAGTGGTTTTAAGTGGAACCTGACCGAAACATATTATCAAGTAAGAACCTAAAAACATTCTAAATTCCTTGTCAAGAGAACACTGGTAAAACGGAGGATGAAAGTGATGAAGGGAAATGAGGGCAGTATGAAACATCGTGTGTTTGTTAGTAAACCGTTTTGAGTTGTTGGAAAGTTCATCCTAATTGGTTATAAGACAACGCCTCTTAACCCCTCCAATAACCCTTCTAATATCAACCCTCGTATTTTTTAAAAATTTCTTAAACATCATTTTAAAATTTCTAATTCCTCTTGACTCTACCAATCCCTCCCTAACCCCGAATCCAAACACATCCTCAGTGTTCATTAGAAAGGAATTGAACACAAACACTATGACTCACTGCTATCCATGCTCATTATTCTCATTCCAAAATTGAAAGAAATGGACAACATACAACTCTGTGCAATTTTAATGTCGTTTAGTTGTTTCTTTCATCATTGCCCTTTCACTTTTCTAAACATTCGTTTTTTTATTTTCTATACTGCTAAAAGAGTTACATTAGTGTTTCTGCTATTTCTTCACCCGTACAAACAATAGAGTGTAACTACGCCTCTCTTAAGGGTGGAACTTCAACATTTAGCTTTACCAGAAGCCAGAAGGTCAAGTAGGTTGAGGAACGATTTCCGTGCTGATACTGATGATTCGTCGTGTCTTATTTGCTTCGTCATTTATTTACATTTGAGTTGATAATTTTGACAAGTTGATTTCTACTTGTTTTGACTGAATCTGCTTAAGACTATCTTCGCAAAATTTCTCCTTCTTCTTGATGTCTGTAGTTCTTGTTTTGCATTTTCTAGAATTTAATCAGTACTTCTATACCATAAAATCCAGGGCGACAACATAATCTTAATTTCCAACCATCAAACTGAAGCAGATCCGGCTGTAATCGCGTTGCTTCTCGAATCAACACATCCTTGTATTGGAGAGGGCGTGGTAATAAATATTTTTGCTAAGTTACAGTACCATAAATTCATGTGTGGATGAAATTTGTTCGTGGTACCAATATCTAGATACTGTAATGCAGACCTATATAGCCGGAGATAGAGTTGTAACAGATCCTCTTTGCAAGCCATTTAGCATGGGAAGGTGATTCTCACATTTTTTGGTCCACAGCCTGAAGTGGACATGTTTTCATTTTATCTTTCTCTCACTAATTATACATGTTTGGCCTGCATCATGTTGTATAGGAATCTCTTGTGCGTGTATTCAAAGAAGCACATGTATGATGATCCAAAGCTTGTAGATATTAAAAGGAGAGCAAATACAAGGAGTTTAAAGGAGATGGCTCAGTTATTGAGGTAAACCTTCTTTACTGTTCTGTTTTCCTGACATCTACCATAATAAATTTGGTTCCACTTTACATGATTTCTATTCCTGGCTTGGTATGCTAATTACAAAACTTCTACTTCTTGTTGATATCGGAACTTGGAAGATGTTTTCTAATTTTTTGTCATAACAAGTTTTTGTTGGCAGGTTTATATTTGGATAAATATGCTGTACTATCATCACAAATAGTTAGTTGTATTATTGATATCTGAAAACTCAGTGAATTTGTGTAAGCAACCTAACTTAATAATTCTGTTTGTTTAGAAATAGAAATAAACATCACTTTTGAGTAGTTGTTGGACAGTACATTATGGCAATAGAAGTCAGTTTTAAGTTTTGAGTATGTTCTTGTTTTTGTTACTTTCAAGCTGCAGTTCTTACATATTTTTATTATTAATTTATTATACAACAAAACCGCTGCAGTTTAATAAATGATGAAGTGATCGAGATTTACTTACTGAATTCATGATCTTAAACATACAAAAAGATTAAGGAATAGTATATTCAGTGCCAAGGTTTACTCCAAAGACATGTTCTTATTAAATCCAAATCGCAGGAGTGGATCAAAAATCATATGGATTGCACCAAGTGGCGGACGTGACCGTCCTGATCCTGCCACGAAAGAATGGTTTCCAGTAAGCTATTTTCTTCAAAATATGATTAATTGCATAAATTTGCAGCTTGTGATAATTACCCATGTTCTCGATCGTTACTAAAATGTTACTTCTTCACACTTCCTTATGAGTAAATGCTATTATGTGATTCCTGAGTTCAGAAAACACAAAACCCCTCTAGTTTTGCATATTAAATAAATACCTCGGGAAGGTAGCACATTTGTATGTGGCCAAGTGGCATGCGTGTCTTAATATATAAAGATTGTCAAGGTGGCATGTCTATAAGCGACACAGATCGGGCCACCTTATCTAGTTTGGTCATGTCAGCCATGAAATTTTGAGTTGATTTTCTAAGTATATGATAAAGAAACCTGAATCAACAGTGCAGGATTATATCGTCATATTCACCAGCAGCATGTGATACTTAATTTGCAACCAACAAGACGATACAATTTTGTAAGCAGTTGTTGATTTTGATGAGAATATTTGCCAGTGAATTTAGCTCGTGAATTCTGATTTCGACTGACTTGTCCGTTCCTGTGTGTTAATTTATGATTTAGTTTTGGAATTATTTTTTCCTGGACTGCAATTTAAGTTATTTCGGTTTTATTGTGATTCATTCTTGTTAGTCTTATACTGATACAAGAGGTTCAGGCACCCTTTGATGCTTCTGCAGTAGATAACATGAGAAGGCTTATGGAGCATGCTGGTTGTCCTGGTCATATATATCCAGTAGCTCTTCTGTGCCATGATATTATGCCTCCTCCAGCCAAGGTTTGATGATCTGGATGGTTTATCTTTGCTTGTTAATCACGACTTCAGCTGCCTCTTACGCTAGGAAACATCAATTTTAACAGGTTGAAAAAGAAATTGGAGAGAGACGAATGATCGCTTTTCATGGGACCGGATTGTCAATTGCACCCCCAATAAATTTCGATGAAATTAGTGATGACTGTGGGAACCCTGAAGAGGTTGGTTAATCATAGTTTAATATTTTGATGAAAGCATACATTATTGATAATGTTCGGAGTCTTATGTCAATGCACCACCACCCCCTTGTGAACCAAAAAGTTCAAACCACCACAGGTGCACACACAAGCTGTGTTTGTATAATTAACTTTTTAACTCATGACGTTCTGGTACAATTTATAGGGTAATTTGGGCCACTTTTGGTACTCAAAACTCCTTCATTATATATCCTTTTCTTATATTTCATGAGTGACTGACTTGCCTGCCTCTGCTCATTTGATGGCCATTGAGAAGTTCATTGTATTGTGCTGATCTTTATCTAAATCTCTTTTTCTGGTAACATAATTCAACATACCTATTTCTATTTGCAAAGACCATATTCACAGTCTGTTAGACAAAGGACACAATGTATTAATTTTCTGACTCGAGTAACTTTACCATGTCCAGTAGGCTCTCTGAATCGAGTTTTGTATACAAACAACTCTGGAGCTAATAAATGTTCAATTGCAGTTCTCTTGGAATAAAAACGTCTCTGGAATTCTAGAAGTAGCAAGTATCAATTTATTAGATTAGGGGACTCTCAGAAGAAAAACTTATAAAATATGCAATTTGACTGACCATGCTCATTTTCTGATGCATCAGGCTAAACTGGCATATTCACAAGCTCTTTATGACTCTGTCAATCAGCAATATAATGTGTTAAGATCGGCTATACATGGGAAACAAGGTCTAGAGGCATCAACTGCTGCAATTTCATTGTCACAACCATGGCAATAGTCTATACTGCAAGCACCTGTTCTTTTCTCCTGTGTTCTAATCAGGTTCCTTCTTGTAAAAATTAAATTCCTTTTTGTGATTTCTACTTGTAAATACACTGTTATTCTAAATGGTATAATCCCTGCCTGTACAGGTAAGGTGGTTCATCTTAAAATGTACAATTTAGAAGAAGAAAAAACTTTGGAAAATAGCGCCTGCACTCTTTTTGATGGATAAAAGCTTTAGCAATCATGCTGTTTTTTGAATTCTCCAAAAAACATTATATCTGCTCAATTGCTCTTTAATAGAGTACCATCACCTTCACTTGTTCCTATACTAAGATTCAAGGTGTGTTCTGGTCCCTGAGGTGAGAGTAGATTGTATTTCCCATCATCCCACATGGCTAATAATATTTCTAACGTTGGTTATGTTTCTCTTTCTGTATAACAATATATCTGCACATGTCTTTTTGTCATATGCATGTGAGATATAATAGAAATTAAACCAAAAGTTAGTGTCTGAGCTCAACTACGAAAATTTTTTGTGCATACAAGAGCATGCATGACTTGGTTGCTTGGCAAATATCATCTTTCATAAATGTCATATGAAGAAAGTAACTTAATTGAAGTTCTCTTTTTTTTAAATGCAATATGAATGTTTGTAGTTTGCACTAATTTTGGCTAATATTAAAGAACTACATCAACTGGTTGCCATTCTAATTTGCTCGACTATTTGCAGGCTAAAAAATTCTTTTGACACCAGTGTATAGCTCTTCAACCCAAAGATATAATGATTTTCATTGCCTAGTGCTGGGTATAACTTCCTGTCAAGTTCTTTGAAGACCAACTCACTAGAAACCAAAATACCTGAAGAGATATTACTAGATCCATGTACAGTTTTGTGTTGGTTCCTCATGGTCAATTCCATTAGTAAGCAAGATACTTTGTATATTTTAAGAACAAGTTATTAGTGTTATTGAAATTATGCTAGACTAGTTTCCGTGTACAGTTGGGAAATGCCTTTCTAAGGTAACCCCTGGAGAGAATATGCAGAAACCGGACTATTTTATATGTGAAATCATAGTTCTGAAAATTTCTGCTCAGTTTTATTTCAAATTTGAGTGTTACTAGGAGGATTCATACCCAACTTAACGTTATTAGAAGTATACCCATTAGCAAGTGAAAATTGTCTAAGCTCTGCTTAATGCTTTGTTACCACATTGAGAAGCCTAACAATTTATATTATGTTTACTTGCCGACATATTTTGTAACTCGTTACATAGTCCCCAATGTTAAACAGTAGAAATCAATTGTTGAGCCGAATGAAAACTCAAAACTTGCTTCTTTTTTCCATGTTGGTTTTTGCAGCAATATTCTTGACTGTGATAGAAGTGTTTGATATGCCTGTCAAGTGTGTGCTAGGTTAGGAGTACAATCCCCATTAATATACTTGTTAAAATGCAGAGGCCTTCAAATACACAATTGGTATGTATTAAAATTCAAGTTGTCCTTATTGATTGGAAGATTAATCTCCCAAACCCATATTCTTCAACTCCAAAGCGCTACACAAGTAGCAACAAGATCGTGAACAGGAAAAGAGGGCTAGTAGCAAGTAGCAAGTAGCAAGTGAGTCCTGAACACAATAAGAAACGAGAGTTAGCACAACATTTCATGCACGTGAACAAGTGGAAAGACACCGCAAACAGTACAACGAATCTACTCAAAAACCCTTTTAGAATTTAGGAAAGGAAAAGCATTGAAAAACAAAATGGTAGGATTAGTATTATTAAAGTGTGTATGCATGTGTAGGGACTAGGGAGTATAATAATCTAGTTCAAGTTTGGTTGTGTCCCTTCTTTTTGATGCTTGGTTCTTGTGTGATGGGAAGGTTACCATCCCCTTTCTTCACCCTGCATGTTTCCAATTGTTTATATGTACCCCCCCCCCCCCCCCCCGATAAAGAAAACACCACACCCTTTTGTATTTGTTTTTGTGCTTACTTTTGGAGGAGTATTTCTGCATTTTATTAAATCAAATTATTTTAAAATATGTTGTTTCTAGGATTTAAGGGTGCAGTATGTCATTTATACTCGGATCGGGGTGGGGCAGCGCGGAGAGAATGTGCATACCTGTTAGCTAGAGAGATTTGAAGTTGAATAAGGAATTAATTACAACTTACATTATTTTTGCGTTATATTTTATGTATGTAGATCGATCATGAAGTCAATTTGGAGACGACATGAGTATCTGCAACGTATATATGTTTTGACAAGATAGAAATTTTGTTTTTATAATTGTAAATGCACTGCAATTAATATTCTCAGCCAAATTTGCATCTGCGTACACGATCATGAAGAATCATTTCACGTTTAAATGTGGTGCAGTGTTAGTATACAGCCATGACATTTGGCTTCTTATTTGTTAGTGGCATATACGTACGTCTTTATATTGAGTGATTAAAAATGGAAGATCTGAGTACATGAAAACTGAGTTCTTATAGTTGTTTTCAATTACTTGATATTTAAGTTTAACCCTTTGTTTGATTCGAGCTGTTCTTTATTTCATTTATAACAAAACAAATTCCAAATTGTACTATATACTAGTTTAAACTTCAACTTTTATGATGAGCAAGTGTTATGTTAGTTGTGAGTAGTGACTATCACAATTTTAATGCCTCATGATGAAATGTTGCCTTTGATACTGTTCATATTTTTCACAGTTCCTTCATTACTATCGACTTAAATACTCTAGTACGACTATAATCTTTATAAATTTATGTACCACGTAAAAATAAATGAAGCAAGGGCCTATTGCTGATTCAGAGATAGTAGTATTATAATAATCAAATGTGGGTCTAGTATGTGTTCTTTGACCAGTAACGTTACCAAAAATTGAAGGGGGGCTACGAAGAATAAAGCCAAAATAAAGAAATGGAAGTAGCTTGGTTAACTTGAGCTGTAATTTAGCTGAACAACGTCCCTTCTTATCCCAACGTCGCATATCAAGTTTTACACGTTATGTCTCCCTGCTGTTGCTGGCCAAAGCAAATTGTTTGCTAAAAGAGTATACAGAATTTTTGTACAGAATAACGTGGAAGTCCAATTATGTATTGTATATCAAAGGATTCATAATGGGATATGACAAGATTGTTTCTGAAAATGTTGTTATTGAAGATGTAGCACTAGTTGCTGGATT
The DNA here is from genome assembly GCF_009905375.1 of Apium graveolens. Lineage (NCBI taxonomy): Eukaryota > Viridiplantae > Streptophyta > Magnoliopsida > Apiales > Apiaceae > Apium > Apium graveolens. The sequence continues at coordinate 29,577,332 of NC_133653.1, forward strand.
AGAATTAAATCTCCTAAGTGTTAGTCAATTTGTAGACAGAAGCTTTCAAGTTATTTTCAACAAAGAAGATTGTGTTTTTATTAGCAAAAAGACTGGTGAAATTGCTCTTAAAGGAGTAAGAAAGGGGAACTTTTTTGTTGCAGACTTAGACTCAACAAATAAGGATGAAGTGTGTTGTTTCTACACCAAGGCATCAGAAGAGCAAAGCAAATTATGGCATAAGAAGCTATCTCACTTGAATTTCAAAACAATCAACACCTTAGTCAAGAAGGAGCATGTGAGAGACATGCCCAGTCTGAAATTTGCTCAACTGGAAGTTTGTGAAGCTTGTCAGAAAGGAAAGATGAAAAGATCTAGTCACAAGTCAAAAACTGTGAATTCCATAAGTGCACATCTGCAACTTATTCACATTGACTTGTTTGGGCCAGTAAATGTCTTGTCCATATCAAGGAACAAATATGCCCTTATCATGGTTGATGATTTTTCAAGATACACTTGGGTTGAGTTCATGTACTCTAAAGATGAAACTCCAAACATTATAATTGAGCACATACAGAAAATTGAGAAGCAAGCTGAAGGAAAAGTTAGTGTGAAAAGATTGAGAAGTGATAATGGAACAGAATTCAGAAACTCAACATTAAGTGAATTCTGCAAAAGTAAAGGCATTGTTCAAGAATTTTCAGCAGCTAGAACACCTCGACAAAATGTAGTAGTTGAGAGGAAAAATAGAACATTGGTTGAAGCTGCTAGAACTTTGCTACAAAATGCTCAATTGCCAACTAGTTTTTGGGAAGATGCTATTAATACTGCATGCTACACTCAAAACAGATATCTCATCAACAAAGCTCATGGAAAATCACCCTACTCAATCATGTCTAACAGGAAGCCACAGTGAAGCATCTACATGTGTTTGGAAGCAAGTGTTATATTCTAAAAGACAACTCTGAATATGTAGGAAAATTTGACTCTAAAGTTTTTGAAGCAATTTTTCTGGGATATTCATTGGAAAGAACAGCCTACAAAGTTTATGTGGTTGATCAAAAGAAAATTATGGAAATCACATATGTGATTTTTGATGATGACAAGTGTCCAGGCTTAGAATGCCTTGATGTAAATGATGCTGAAGCCCTTGCATTTGAAAATCTAACCATTGATAGTGATTCTGATGAGGAAGATGAAGTTGTGGCACAACAAGTGACAAATGAAGAGATTTCTGAATAAAATCATGGGAATGAAAGCTCTCTTCAGACACCTGAATTTGATGGCACAAACTCAGGGGGAGAAGAAGAGAATGGAAATGACAGTCATGGTAATACTGAAGAAAATGATGAAGGCAGTAGTCAACAGACACACACTAGAAAGTGGGATAAGAGTCATACAGTAGAAGTTATTATTGGTGATCCATCAGCTGGTGTGAGAACTAGGAGTGCAACTGCTAATGAATGCCTACATGCATGTTTTCTATCTCAAGTAGAGCCCAAGAAAACTGAAGAAGCCTTATTGGATCCTGATTGGATATGTGCTATGCAGGAGGAGTTGAATCAGTTTGAGAGAAACAAAGTCTGAAAATTAGTTCCTGCACCAAAGAATAGAAGCATAATTGGAACTAAGTGGGTGTACAGGAACAAAATGGATGAAAATGGAATTGTTACTAGGAACAAAGCAAGGTTGGTTGCTAAAGGCTACTCACAAGAAGAGGGAATTGACTATGATGAGACTTTTGCTCCTGTTGCAAGACTAGAAGCAATAAGAATTTTTCTGGCATTTGCTGCACACTCAAATTTCAAGGTGTATCAAATGGATGTCAAGAGTGCCTTTCTTAATGGTGAACTAGAAGAAGAAGTTTATGTGCAACAGCCACCTGGCTTTGAAGATCCAGAATTCCCTAACTTTGTTTACAAATTACTCAAGGCTCTGTATGGACTAAAACAGGCACCTAGAGCCTGGTATGACACACTGTCAGTATTTCTACTCAAACATGGTTTTACCAGAGGTACTATTGATAAGACTCTATTCTACAAGAAGCATGGTGGAGATATGATCCTAGTTCAAATCTATGTGGATGATATCATCTTTGGATCTACTAATGAAACACTTTGTCAAAGATTCTCTAGGCTAATGCAGAGTGAGTATGAAATGAGCATGATGGGAGAATTGAGTTACTTCCTTGGCCTTCAAGTTAGTCAAAGAAGTGATGGTATTTTCATCAGCCAAACCAAATATGTGAATGATTTATTGAAGAAATTTGGTATGGTGGACAGCTCACCTGCATCTACACCAATGTCTACTGCAACCAAGTTGGATGAAGACAAGAAAGGCAAGAGTGTGGATATTTCAAGCTACAGAGGGATGATTGGATCATTACTTTATTTGACTGCTAGTAGACCAGACATCATATTTGCTACTTGTCTATGTGCCAGATTTCAAGCTAATCCAAAGGAATCACATTTGATGATTGTAAAAAGGATTTTACAGATACTTAAAGGGAACTCCAAACTTGGGATTATGGTATCCTAAGGGAACTGGTTTTAAAGCTGTTGGATACACAGATGCAGATTTTGCTGGATGCAGGGTTGATAGGAAAAGTACTAGTGGAAGCTGTCAATTTCTTGGTCAAAGACTTGTGTCCTGGTACAGTAAGAAACAACAATCTGTGTCAACTTCCACAGCTGAGGCTGAATATATAGCTGCTGGAAGTTGTTGTGCTCAGGTGCTTTGGATTAGAAATCAGATAATGGACTATGGTCTAGTGTTACATAAAATTCCTATTATGTGTGACAATACTAGTGCCATATCTATAGTAGCTAATCCAGTTAATCACTCTAGAACAAAGCACATTGATGTTAGGTACCATTTTATCAGGGAACATGCTGCAAATGGTACCATTGAGCTCATTTTTGTTCCAACAGAAAAACAATTAGCTGACATTTTTATTAAACCTTTGGATGAAGCAACCTTCACTAGACTTGTGAGTGAAATTGGAATGCTCAATTCTTCATCCTAAGGCAAAGAACTCAGCTAATGTGTTGCAGCATATTAATTTCTAATAAATCAACCTAGTTTGATTTAATTGGAAATTAACTGAAATATGAATTATAAATATTTCAGAATCTTTGTATATTTATTTTTCTTAAAAATTCAAAAATTAACTTAGAATATTTCAAAATTCTAAGTAAACTGCTCAGTTGTTAATTTACATCTTAAATGTGTAAAATTAATACAAGGCAGAATTACAGTACTCAAAGGTATGACTTATTGACAAGTCATTTTAGAGTTCTCGAGTGAGTCCTCGACAAGTCTATTTACAGACTTCTCGAATGACTTCTCGATAAGCTCTATTATGACTTATCGATAAGACCATATAGAGTTCTCTAATAGTGTTAATTCACAGAGTTCTCGACAAAGATATTTTGAGACTTATCAATAACTCAGAACTAAAATAATTTAATTCAATGAATTATTTTAGACAAATGCTTTTGGAAAATTTATTCTGATTTTAATTTGATTCAATTCAAATAAATTAGAATTATTTCAGTCCTTTTTGGTCAAACTGGGCATTTATCAGAGTTCTCGATAAGTCATTTGACTTCTCGAATGTACCTTTTTCATATTCAAAATTACTTCTCGATAAGTTTAATATCAAACGTTTATTTGACTTCTCGATAAGTATTTTACTTTTTCTATAAATACCCAGACTTCTCCATTAATCTTAACTTGGAATTTCTCAAAATTCTAAGTAAACTGAATATTTATTACGTCATATCTTCAATATGTGAACTTAATAAATAACAGATCAAAAGAAGCAAAAAGTATGAAAAACTGAACAAATTTAATTCATAAATTCCGTTCATAAAAATACTTTTGACATACTTTGTCTCTAAATTTCTCTGACTTATTGACACATTTACACGTTTATATGATTTCTTGCTTACGTGAAAATATATTAGTCCAATGTTAGTAGACTAGTACATTATTTGTGTTGTTTTGAGTATGCTGATAGTGATAAATTTATCTGATTGCTTGCTGATAGGGAGAGTTACTTTTTGTGTAGGAAGTACGTGCTTATTTGCATGAGGAATAGTTACTCTTTAAAATAAACTAATATTCTTGAGTACTTGCATGGGGAATAGTCACTAGTCATTTCTAGCTGTCTAGTAGGCTTATGTGATTATTAATCCTATTATCCGGGCAACTCAAGAGTCTCTTGGTTTCTATCTTTACTCCCTCTATAAATTAAAACGCTTCACTCTTTATCACTCATCACTCTTCTACTCTCAACAAACATCAAATTTCAAACTCACCTTCTGTTCATCTCTCTTTCTCTCATTCAAATGGATGCCCCAGTCTTCTACAGACTTGTTAATGGAGCTTATCAACCGGTCTATCATTTGGATGATGATCTACTGTATTTTGATCCTTTCGGACTTCGTGTCCGCCTCAAGGGGGTTGTTTACAGCCCCTTTGATATTCCGCTTGAGGTCTTTTACGAACTCTCGTGGGATGATCAAATCGACATTCTTTTCTTTAAGATGGAAGCCTCTTTCGACCAGGAGAGACGAGCCAGGGTGGCTGAGCAGCAACGCCTTGCTGCTTTAGAGTTGCAGGAGAGGATCATCTCTCTTACACACTCCATGTCCAGGGCTTACCAGCGCAGGGCAAGGTGGTTGGAGGCCGAGAAGAAGGAGTCTGAATTAGAGTAGTCAGGATTAGGATTTACTCGTTAAATCTATGTCTTAATGTACTATGTTTCCATATTTAATGAAAGTTCTGATTCTTGTCTGAAAGTTCTGATTCTTGTCTTGAAATCTCTTGTTTGTGTAATAATTACTATGTGCTTATATCTATATTAAATTTTGTCTTCTCTGCACTAATGCTTGCAACTAAAATATCTTACAATGTATTTGTCTAATGAAACTCCAAAGAGATACAGTTGCTCAATGCATTTCAGGTCTCATACAAAACATCAACATGGAATTCAAATAATCAATTCACAGTTATTAGTGCTAAAACTGCAGCTAAAACACCTCAAAACCAAACTGTGGTTTACCTAAGCACAACAACACAAACACAAACTCAAACACAATCCCACTCAGGTGACTCTCAAAAGCCACCTGTTTTATAAAAGGACAACAATTTCTTGATGACCTTCAGATTGATTCAGTTGTTTGAGAAAAGAATCCACCAAACATGAAAGTTTATCAGTTTACTGAATATTTCATGAATGTTTCTCTTGCACCTTCATGTGCACAAACAGTCTTCACAGACTGAAAGGTTTGAGGGTAGTACTCTTGAGGGGGAGCTATCTAAATTCTCTCCAATTCAATTGGAGGTTCCTCAAAAAGGAACAACTCCCCTCATAATTCTAGCAGAAGCTGTCTCAGCATTCAAAGCTAGAAGAACAATTGCCTATGACAATGTCATAAGAAGGGCAATCTTATCACATTTATGTGATAGTGCTCTGCAAGGTGCACAAAGGTTTGAGGCTGGTGTACATGACAGTAACCCAGTCAAATCCTCTCCAATTCCAATGGAGGTTCCCATTACAAGTGGAGGACAACACACTGTCACAACCACAGAAACCACAGAGCAATCTGTGAGTTAAACTGTGACCCTAGTCATAGATGCTTATGCACTCATTTTTCTGGTGAAATGAGTATGATTAGCCCTATATGGTCTTCCTCTAATCATATGATCACATATTACCTCTTCTCAGCCACCTCTTATTTCTGTAGGTCAAACATCATTTGAGCCTTTCATGAGAGGATAATAAAAAAGATTGAGTGAAAAACAAAGAATAAGAGAGGCAGGATCCTTCCTGGAAAAAGGAGAGGTAGATGAATGTATGGATTTAGTAATCCTTTTGAGGGAACTCTGACTCTCAAAAGTCATGAGACTAGTGCAGTGAGATTTTGGTGAGACTACTGATTCAAAAGAACAGAGAGCTTAGGACTTTTATCACTATTAGACTTTTTCTGCGGATCTAAGTGAAACTTCTATTTTTTTTAAAAACTTATCACCATGAATTTCAATGAAGCTTGAAGCTGCAGACAGTGGTCCAAATGGACAATGACAGCAACTTGAACAATGTGCATTTAGTTGGATCTTTCTTCCTGGAGATAATGTCAAAAAGGGGGAGAATATATATATAAATGCCAAAACAGCTAATGGATGTTGAATAAATCTAAATGCAACTCAACAAAAGAAGACTGATGGGAAGATTGGTTTTGGTTTCTGCATTTGGATAAAGTTTTGACATCATCAATCAAAACTTGTGCATAATTTCATAATGAACAAGTTGGGGGAGATTGTAATATATAATAGATGATGTCAAAGATTACTGGAGCTAATAATATCATCAACATCTATGATCTGAGTATAGCACATCTATGATCTGAGTATATTAGAAGATCAGAAAAGTTGAAGGTAGCAGGCAAGAGCAGATTATCAAAGGATGGAAAATTTCTGAATGTAAAAGTTGGCTCTTTGTCAAGATACAGGATATGGATGTTATTTAGTTATCCTAAGCCAGATTTGCTGAAACTAATAGAGGCTCTAACTGACACCCCCATCCTAGAAGAATTAGAAATACTTGTGCATCAGATTAAGAACATAATTGAGAAAGAATCAAAAAGATCAGTCTTTACTTAATTATAAGCTGTCAAATGTTCAATGCACAAATGTTGTATCAACTTTTGTATCATTTTATTTTCTTTCTTTAACTTGGGGTTAGTCTTGTTAACAGGCATGAATTTGTGATAAGCAATCTTCTCACAAATTGGGGGAGATTGTTGTGCAAGACATGCCTGTATCATAACAAGACTAAGTCATACTGACAACCCTAAGATTAGTTGTATTGTAACCTTAATCTGTAATTCATACTTGTAACACTTAATGTCTGTAAAATGTAAATGGAGCAGACTGGAGCATTTTTCTCTAAACAGTGTCAAGCCTAAGAATTCTATCTGGAAGAAGATCAAGAAGATCATGCCTCAGAAGAATTATGAAGAAGCTTGGTGTTGAATAAATCTGTTTGGTGTAAAACATTCTAAGTCAAAATCTACAAGTCACAGAATTAGTGTTATAGAGAAGTCATTCGAGAATTCAGAAAGACCTATCGAGAACTCAGGAATTGCCTATCGAGAACTCATGAACTGTCTATCGAGAACTCAGGAAATGCTATTGGAGATATCGATAAGTCAGATACCCATTCGAGAACTCAGAGATATCAACAAGTATACGTTCATTAGAGAACTCTGAGTTATCGATAAGCCAAAGTCCATTAGAGAACTCTGAGTTATCGATAAACCAAAATTCACTAGAGAACTCAGAGTTGTCGATAAGTCAAGTCAACAATGAAGTTTCAGAGATATCGACAAGCCAACATGCCTATCGAGATGTCGAGTTCTCTACAGCTTAATTGGAGATCTCGAAGTGAAAAAATTTCTCTAAGTACAGAATTGCAGAACAGTTTAATATTCAAGGTTGCAAATCAACAAACAATTCACATAGCTGGATTGACAAGTCTACAAAAAGTAGCTTGAGAGATGTGCAAGATCAATGGAAAAGATTAACTGACATAGGAGATTAAAGTAATCATGGGATGCTAAAGATATGCTAAGCCAGAAATGGAAGATTTGCTTTTCTATAAATAGAAATGACAAGTGACAGTTTAGAAAAGCTAATAGAATGTTTATTACCCACTGTGTAAACCAGCAGTTAACTGAGTTATAAAGTTAACACTGGTCCTCTAGTTAAGTAAAATAATCTAGATAGAAAATTGTGTGTTCTCTCTCAAGAAAGAAGCTAAGTTCTAAAACAAGAACTTAGAGATTTTGTAGCAAAACACTGCTTGATTTTTAATATAAAATTAAGTGATTTTTGAAGATCTTTGTTTTACATATTTACACAGTTATTTATGTTTAACATCTATTCTACTAAATCATTGATAACAACCAACTGCTAAAGCCTAAGTCGATCAAAAATCAAACAGTTAAGCCAAAACACATTCACCCCCTCTCTGTGTTGTATTCATACCTAACAAGAATGTTTGCTATAGATGTGGTATGAAGGGTCATTGATCACGTACATTTCGTACGCCTAAATCACTTAGTTGATCTATACAAAGCATCCCAGAAGAAAGAAAAGATTGTTGAAGCAAACTTAGCTTTTCGGAATGAAGAACCCGAGTACAATCCCTCTGACATGACACATTTATATGTGACTGATTTTTATGAAAACCCTGAAGGAAACGGAAATATGAATGATACATATATGATATGAATAATTGTTTGGTTTAAAAGTTTGTTTTTATTATATTTAAGACATTTTATCTATTTAATTATTATCACCAAGTTACTAATGATATGTACTCTTATTTGAAGTGTTATGGATATTTCTCATTCTATCGTTGGTCACATATTAAACGAAGATATTTGTCTAGTGGATAGTGCAACTACTCACACCATTCTTAGAAATGAAAAATACTTTACTTATTTGCAAAAATGTAGTGGTAATGTTAATACAATTTTCGGAAGTACAAATATAATTGAAGGCTCCGAAAGAGCTTATTTTTTGTTACCTAGAGGAACAAAATTTGTTATAGATGATGCATTATTCTCTCCAAATTCACAAAGAAATTTATTAAGCTTTAAAGATATCCGCATAAATGGTATCATGTTGAAACAATAAATAAAGAGGATAAAAAATTCCTTTATATCACATGCATCATCTCGGGTAAGAAAAGTGTTAAGGAACAACTACTCGCCTTTGCTTCCGAATTATGTTATACAAATATTCGTACAATTGAAGCAAATGCTAACATAAATCGGAAGTTTATCGATATAAATAATTTTATTATTTGGCATGACCGGTTGGGACATCCGGGTTCAATTATGATGCGGAGAATTATTAAAAACTCGCATGGGCATCCATTGAAAAACTAGAAGATTTTTCAATCTAGGGAATTCTCGTGTGTTGCTTGTTCTCAACGAAAATTAATTATCAAGCCTTCTTTGGAAAAAGTTGGAACTGAATCTCCTAAGTGTTTAGAAAGGATTCAGGGTGATATATGTGGGCCCATTCACCCATCATGTGGTCCATTTAAATATTTTATGGTATTAATTGATGCATCAACACGATGGTCACATGTGTGTTTATTATCTTCTCGCAACTTGGCTTTTGCAAGATTACTTGCGCAAATTATTCGATTAAGAGCGCAGTTTATGGATCATAATATCGGTACGATCCATTTAGATAATGCTGGAGAATTCACATCACGAGCTTTCAATGAGTACTGTGTGTCAATTGGAACCTATATTAAACATCCTGTCGCTCATGTTCATACACAGAATGGTCTAGCAGAATCATTCATTAAATGACTTCAATTGATTGCCAGACCATTTCTTATGAGAACGAATCTCCCCACTTCAGTTTGGGGGCATGCTATTTTGCACGCAGCAGCACTTGTATGCATCAGACCTACAAGTTATCATAAATTTTCTCCCTTATAATTGGCTTCTGGAAGAGAGCCTGGTATTTCTCATCTGAGAATTTTTGGATGTGCGGTATATGTCCCAATTTCTCCACTGCAACGAACAAAGATGGGTCCCTAAAGAAGATTAGGAATATATATTGGCTATGAATCTCCCTCTATTATAAAATATCTTGAACCATTGACAGATGATATGTTCACAGCAAGATTTGTTGATTGCCATTTTGATGAAACAGTTTTCCCTAGATTAGGGGGGAGAGAATAAGATTATTCTTAGAATATGGGGAGAAAATAAACAGCTGTAAAAAGAAATTACATGGAATGCATCACCATTGAATACTTATGATCCTTGTAAAAATCAATGTGAACTGGAAGTTCAGAAAATAATTCATCTACAAGGCATTGCGAATCAATTTCCTGATGCATTCACTGATATAAATAGAATGACTAAGTCACACATACCAGCTAAAAATGCTCTTGCAAAAATAGAAGTCCTAGAAGGACAAATAATGAAAGCAAGTGAATCAGTGCCTCGCATGAAGCGAGGAAGAACGATTGGTTCCAAAGATAAAAACCCTTGGAAAAGAAAAGGAGGAAAGATTGGAGATGCCCAAATAGAGGAAATAAAATCTCCAGGAAAATCCTCAACTGACCTGTGACACAATAGATGAAACCTTATAAGAGGACCAGATACCTGAAAATGTCGAAAGTGAAGAGATCTCAATAAATTATGTTGTCACAGGAAAAAGATAGAACCGAAATGACACTACCGTCGACGAAATTTTTGCATATAATGCAGCGCTCGATTTAATTATTGAAAATGAGAATCTTGAACCAAAATTTGTCGATGAATGTCGACGTAGAAGTGATTGGCGAAAGTGGAAAGAAGCAATTAAAAATGAGTTGAGCTCACTTAATAAACATAAAGTTTTTGGACCTGTAGTCTGAACCCCTGAATGGACAAAACTTGTTGGTTTTAAATGGGTATTTGTGCAAAAGAGATATGATAAAAATGAAATCATAAGATACAAAACTGATGTATTTATTTTATTTTAACTAACCGCAAGCGCACAGTGTCTATTGTTAGTACAAGTGGCAAGTGGGTCGTATCCACAAGGAGATAGGTTCTATCAATTTTGATTCAGTTACTATCAATTATTTCAAGGACAAATCGATTATAAAGATTTTAACTAAGTAATAACTATGACTAAATTTACACTAATTAACAAGACACTAAATAAGGAATATTAAATCTAGGGCAATCAGATCCATCATGCTTACATAATAATTGGCTTCTAAGCTAAAGTAATAAATGTGATCACATAACTAAATTATGATAATCACTCCCGACATTAACACTCTCGAAATATGCTTACACATTAACAATTTTTGGTAATTCAATTAATCAGGCAATTAAAGCAATGTTAATCTCTCCCGAGCATTAACGCTCTAAGAAATCCAATGATGCTCACGCTCTCAAATTCAATTCTGTTAATTGTATGTTTGCCTCTAGTGAGTAAAATCTCCCGATCTATTACTCCTATTGCATAGAATTAATTCATGATATCGGATGATTACACAAATTAATAATGAAAATATAATCAATTAGAGTTAACCATAATCAATCAAACCACTGTAAAAATCATGCTCGTATTATCATGCAAACATGGCTTCCACTTTATGCCCTAGAAATGACTACTCACTAATGATTAAACAAGTAAAACAACTAAGACAATAAAGAAACATAATTAAACTAATAAGAACACACAATAAAATCAGATAAGAAAACCTGTAATATTTAATCTTGTCACGAGACCAAAATCCATGTCTTTTTTTTATCTCTGTATATAAAACCCTGACTAAACTTCTACTCTAAAATCATACGTGTCTCTAATATGTCTAAACTCTAATAATAAAATCTGTTCTCCTCTAATAATAGAGGTGTTTTATTATTCTAATCAAATTACAAGTGAGAGTTCTAGACCGAATATGATTTTGTAATAAAAATTTGTAGCGGTCTGTTCAGTGCAGTTTCTGGGCTGCTCCAGCTGTATTCTCCTTACTGGACCATCACTGAATTTGCAGTCTTTGCAACCCAAGATACGACCCAAACAGTATTTGCAATCCATATAGCCCAATAATACAAATTTTCTTCTATTTTAACTCCAAAATAGGACTTTTTGCTTCAAATCCTTCCAAGTATAGAATTTCTTGTATCTTACAATAAAATATCAAAACCTATTAAATAAATATCCAAATCAATGCAAAACAGAATTAATATGAGAATAAAATCATATAATATATATATATAAATATACTCTATCAAAAAATCGTCTATGTTAGGAATATGTGTTTTAGTTTGATGATCAGATAAACAAAACACTTAAGTAGAAATCTAGTGTTTGTAGCCTCAACGGATAAGACCATCTTGGCTATCTGTTGAAGGAGTAGCTTTACTTAGCAATAAGTTTAGTATTGTAGCACATTTCATTCTCTGGATTCAAGTTGTAATTCTTAGATGTTGTAGGAAATTATCAGTCATGTTGACTACTAATGGATATGCAAATAGGAGGGCTAATTGTAAATATTTCATGCCTTGTAATTTTGTATAAGTGAAGAAGTATCAACGGATATTGAAGACCTTCAACGGATAAGAAACAAAGCTTCAACGGATGTCTCTAATGCTTCAACGGATAATATCCATCAATGGATAAGTGCTTCAACGGATAAAGACTTCAACTGATAATGCATCAACAGATAAAGTTTTAACGGATAAAGCCTCAACGGATAAGGCATCAACGGATAAAAGCTTCAACGGATGCTTAGTTCATTAGCAGTTGATAGTGACAATTCACAAGCTGACAGAGGCACATGGGTTGACAGAGACAAACTGGAATATAGAAGCCTCTAGGAGGAATCAAGAAGATGCAGCATTTCCATTCTGATGCAAACAAGGAAGTATTCAAAGATTCACAGATTATCCTAGATTGTCTTCACTTGTAAACTTGGTGATATATAAACCAAGTAGCAGCTAGTAATTAGATAAGAATTTTCCAGAGCTGTTTAGAAATATCCAGAGAGAAAATCATCTAGTTTGTACTAGGAAGCAGCTGCGATTTAATTCTTTGAATCACAGATTTTCTGAAATAACACATCTCTGGTGGAACAACAAATCCACCAGAAAAGTTTTTAAGTTCTTTGTATTCTTTACATTTGTGTTTGAATATATATCTGTCTGTATTAGCTTCAAGCAATTCACACACTTGTTCTCAAAAACACTTAGCCTTAGAAACTGCTCAAAACTTGAAAAAGTTTTGAGATTTACATTCAACCCCCCTTCTGTAAATCTCATTGTTAGTCCACTGGGAATAACAATTGGTATCAGAGCAAGCTCTTAACATACAAAGAGTTTAAAGATCTATTCTGCTAACATCATGAGTAAGAAGGATATTGGTGTAAAGATTCCAATCCTGGAAAGAGATAACTATCATCACTGGAAGGTGAACTTGCACTTACATCTTCTCTCTCAAGATGAAAGCTACATCAACTGCATTGATAATGGTCCTCACATCCCACACAAGGTGGCAACAGCTGCTACTGCAACAGTTGCTGTTGGACAGTCTATTCCCAAGCCAAAGGCAGAATGGACTGTTGAAGATATTGAAGAGGTCCACAAGGACAAGAAAGCCATGAACATTCTGTTTAATGGCCTGGATCAAGATATGTTTGACAATGTCATCAACAGCCAAACTGCTAAGGAAATTTGGGATACTGTACAGCTTATCTGTGAAGGTACTGAGCAAGTTAGAGAAAACAAAATGCAGCTTCTCATTCAACAGTATGAATATTTTCACTATAAAGAAGGAGAATCATTGAATGATACCTTCAACAGATTTCAGAAATTGTTGAATAGATTGAAGCTGTATGGGAGAGTGTACCAAGTCAAGGACTCCAATTTAAAATTTCTAAGGTCTCTACCAAAGGAATGGAAGCCTATGAATGTTTCTCTAAGAAATTCTCAAGATTATAAGGACTTCACACTTGAAAGATTATATGGAATTTTGAAAACTTATGAACTTGAGATGGAGCAAGATGAGCTGTTGGAAAAGGGAAAGAGAAAAGGAGGATCAGTTGCACTTGTAGCTGACAGTGAAAAAGTTGAAGCCAGGAATGAGGAAAAGACAATGCCAAGTCTCAAAATTGGCACAAGCAAATCAGAATCAAGCAATGGTAAAGAGCAAGTTGTTGAGGATGAAGACAATTCCAGTCAGGATGACTCTGATGATATTGATGAACATCTGGCCTTTCTGTCCAGGAGGTTTGCAAAGATGAAGTTCAGGAAAAATACAAAATTCACTAAGTCAAACAAAAACATGGTGGACAAATCAAAGTTCAAATGTTACAACTGTGGCATTAGTGGACACTTTGCAAGTGAGTGTAGGAAGCCAACTTCTGATAAAAAGAAATTTGAGCAAGTTGATTACAAAAAGAAGTATTTTGATTTGCTCAAACAAAAGGAAAGAGCTTTTCTCACTCAAGATGATTGGGCAGCAGATAGGGTCAATGAAGATGATGATGTGGAATATGTCAACCTAGCCCTGATGGCTAATTCTGATGAAAATGAAACTAGTTCATCAAGCAACCAGGTAATTACTACTGATCTCTCTCAGCTTTCTAGACATGAATGCAATGAAGCCATAAATGATATGTCCAATGAATTATATCATTTGCGGGTTTCCCTTAAATCAATAGCTAAAGAAAACACTAGGATCAAAGAGAATAATGTGTTGTTAAGTGATAGGAATGCTGTGTTAGAGAATCAGGTAATTGAGCTTGAAAAGATTAAACTTAAATGCTTGACTGTTGAGAGTGAATTAGAAGAAGCTGTTAAGAAAGTAGAAATTCTTTCTAAACAGTTAGAAAGTGAGCAAGAGGTAATCAAGGCCTGAAAAACATCTAGGGATGTTAGTGTTCAAATTGCCAAGGTTCAGGGAATTGAATCATTCTGTGAGGATGCCTGGACGAAAAATAAAAAGGAGTTAGAATTAATTGATGGATTGTCAACGGATGTGGAATCAACGGATGATGAAAGTTATCCGTTGAAGGAAGAAAAGGAGCATCCGTTGAAGGCTCATCAATTAAAACAGGCAAGTAATTTTAAAAATAAAAACCTTAATAAGAAGAATGATTCTACTCTCAAGAACTTTGTCAAAGAAGGAGCTAGCACATCCAAAGATGCCAGTAAGGTGAATATAGGACACATGACTTTGGATCAGCTGAAAAATAGGCTTAAGTTGGTTGAGGATAAGAAGGAAATTAAAAGAAAATCTAAAAGAAATGGGAAGGTAGGGATTAACAAACATAACAATTACACACCTGATAGGTATGCTCCTAGAAAAAGCTGTGTGCATTGTAAAAGTGTTAATCACCTATCTGATAATTGCAAATCTGTTAAAAATACTCCCATGCCTTCAAATCCCTTCATGCCTAACATGTCTATGTCACCTCTGCATGCTATGCCTGTTATGTCTCATCAGAATCCTCATGCACATTTTGCAAACATGCCATATATTAATAATCCTTATTTTACTGCATTTAGTATGCCTCACATGCCATACAATATGCCTATGTGGAATAACATGTTTGCACAATCTATGCCTTACCAATCAAATGTGCTAAATGATTCTGTGACTAACCCTACACTTCAACCAACCACATCTGAGATCAAGGTTGACCCAAAGTTACCTAAGTCAAAAGATGCAGGAGGAATGAAGTCTAGGAAAAAGACTAACAAGGCTGGACCCAAGGAAACTTGGGTACCAAAATCAACTTGATTGATTTTGTTGTGTGCAGGGACAAAGAAGGAATCTATGGTACTTGGACAGTGGTTGTTCAAGACACATGACAGGAGATTTCACCCTGCTCACAGAGTTTAAGGAGAGAGCTGGCCCTAGCATAACCTTTGGAGATGACAGCAAAGGATTCACTATGGGATATGGCTTGATTTCAAAAGGAAATGTCATCATTGATGAAGTTGCATTGGTTGATGGTCTCAAACACAACTTATTGAGCATCAGTCAACTATGTGACAGAGGGAATACTGTTTCCTTCAATTCTGAAGCCTGTATTGTCACAAGTAAAAAGGAAAATAAAGGGGTTCTAACCGGAGTTAGAAAAGGGAATGTGTACTTAGCTGACTTCAACTCTATAGATGCAGAATCCATTACTTGTCTTTTCAATAAAGCAAGTGCAGTTGAAAGTTGGCTATGGCACAAGAAGCTGTCCCATTTGAATTTCAAGACAATGAATGATCTAGTCAAAAAGGACTTGGTTAGATGAATGCCTCTAGTGGAATTCACAAGGGATGGACTGTGTGATGCTTGTCAGAAAGGAAATCAAAAGAAAGTATCATTCAGTAAGAAGCTTGAATCTACAATTGATGAACCATTGCAACTGCTACACATGGATCTTTTTGGACCAGTCAATATATTGTCAATTTCAAGGAAAAGATATTGCCTAGTGATTGTTGATGATTTCTCTAAGTTTCATGGGTCTATTTTCTTGGATCAAAGGATGAAGCTAGTGAAATCATTATCAATCATATCAAGCAAGTCAACAATCATCATGATTTCAAAGTAAGGAATATTAGGAGTGACAATGGAACTGAGTTCAAGAATTCAACCATGAAGTTGTTCTGTGAAGAAAATGGGATCATGCATGAGTTCTCAGCTCCAAGGACTCCACAACAAAATGGTGTGGTGGAAAGGAAGAACAGATCACTAATTGAGGCTGCAAGGACAATGCTTGAAGAGTTAAAACTCCCAACTTACTTTTGGGCTGAGGCTGTTAACTGTGCATGTTACACTCAGAATATTTCTCTAATCAATCAGGCAAAAGGCATGACTCCCTACCAATTATTCAAGAGAAGAAAACCAACTTTAAACTTTCTGCATGTCTTTGGTTGCAAATGTTACATCTTAAGGAATCAATCTGATCACAAAGGGAAGTTTGATGCAAAGGCTGATGAAGGAATATTTGTTGGTTATTCTGCTGGAAAATCTTATAGGGTCTACAATCTAAGAACCAACATTGTCATGGAATCTGTGCATGTTGTGTTTGATGATAAAAAGATTGATGGACTAAAAGATGAGGGACATCATGAAGGACTCAAATTTGATAACATTGAGATATATTGTGATGATAGCGAAGATGAGAATGATGAAGAAGGCATCTCAAGAAGAATTCAGAATCTGCCTTTGGATAATACACAGAATGCTGCATCCGTTGAAAGTCATAATTCAGCTTCCGTTGAAAGAAGCAATGCAGCATCCGTTGAAAGACAAAGTGCATCATCCGTTGAAGTTTATAATGAAGCATCCGTTGATCACAGTCTGTCAACGGATAATCAATTCACTTCATCAGTTGATAGAGCTCCAAATTCCTTTCAAAGG
This sequence comes from Apium graveolens, assembly GCF_009905375.1. Classification (NCBI taxonomy): domain Eukaryota; kingdom Viridiplantae; phylum Streptophyta; class Magnoliopsida; order Apiales; family Apiaceae; genus Apium; species Apium graveolens. The sequence continues at coordinate 29,594,273 of NC_133653.1, forward strand.
ATCAGCAACTCAGGGGGAGTTTCAACCAATCAACATTCTATCTCACATCATGACAATACTGAGGCAACCTCATCTAGAGCTAATCTACCACCTCAAAGAAAATGGACCAAGAATCACCCTTTTGAACTGATCATTGGTGAAGCTACATATAAAGTGCAAACTAGAAGGGCTACTCAAGATGAATGTCTGTATAGTAGCTTTCTATCACAGGAGGAACCTAAGAGAGTGGAAGAAGCTCTATTGGATCCAGATTGGATTTTAGCAATGTAAGAGGAGCTAAATCAATTTGAAAGGAACAAAGTATGGAAGCTGGTACCCAAACCAAAGAACAAGAGTTCTATTGACACAAAATGGGTATTCAGAAACAAGATGGATGAAAATGGCATTGTCATAAGGAATAAAGCCAGATTGGTTGCTAAAGGCTATTCTCAACAAGAAGGAATAAATTTTGATGAAACATTTGCTCCAGTTGCCAGACTTGAGGCCATCAGAATCTTTCTAGCCTATGCAGCTCATGCCAATTTCAAAGTCTATCAAATGGATGTCAAGAGTGCATTTCTAAATGGGGAATTGGAGGAGGAAGTTTATGTAAGCCAACCTCCAGGATTTGAAGATCCAAACTTTCCAGACTATGTGTATTATCTGTTGAAAGCACTCTATGGACTAAAGCAAGCATCTAGAGCCTGGTATGAGACTTTGTCAAAATTCCTTCTAGATAATCATTTCACAAGAGGCACTGTTGACAAAACTCTCTTCTTTAGAAATGTTAATGGCTCTAAAATACTTGTTCAAATTTATGTAGATGATATTATATTTGGATCTACAGATGATAAGCTTTGAAAAAAGTTTGCTAAGTTAATGCAAAGTAAATATGAAATGAGCATGATGGGAGAGCTAACTTATTTTCTTGGTTTACAAGTTAAACAAGTTAGTGATGGAATTTTCATTAGTCAAACTAAATATATTTATGATCTTTTAAAGAAGTTTGACTTAATGGACTGTTCATCTGCAAAAACTCCCATGGCCACTGCCACCAAGCTTGAATTAAACAAGGCTGAAAAGTCTGTGGATATTTCAAGTTATAGAGGCATGGTTGGCTCACTTTTATATTTAACTGCTAGTAGACCTGATATAATGTTTTCTACATGTCTCTGTGCTAGATTTCAAGCTGACCCTATAGAATCTCACTTAGTGGCTATTAAAAGAATCTTCAGATATCTCAAAGGGACTCCAAATCTAGGAATTTGGTACCCTAGAGAGTCTGGTTTTGATCTAATTGGCTACTCAGATGCAGATTATGCAGGCTGTAAAATAGACAGGAAAAGCACAAATGGCACCTGTCAATTTCTAGGGAACAAGCTTGTGTCATGGTTCAGCAAGAAGCAAAATTCTGTTTCTACATCAACAGCTGAAGCTGAGTACATTGCTGCTGGTAGTTGCTGTGCACATATACTATGGATGAGGAATCAACTATTTGACTATGGTTTGATTGTTGACAAAATTCCAATATTCTGTGAAAACACAAGTGCCATTGCCATTACTGAAAATCCAGTGCAACACTCAAGAACCAAGCACATTGATATCAAGTACCACTTCATTAGGGAACATGTGATGAAAGGTACAGTGGAACTTCATTTTGTTCCAAGTGAAAAGCAGATTGCAGACATATTTACCAAGCCACTTGATGAATCAACATTCACAAGATTAGTAAGTGAGCTAGGTATGCTTAATTATTCATAAATTTATGTCCTCTATATAATCTGCATTGAAGCCTGAAATGAATTTACTGCAAGAACAAAGTTGGCTTCAAGAAAGACCTATCCTATCAACGGATATTCCCTATCCGTTGAAAGCCAAAATTATTCTATCAACGGATGTTCATTATCCGTTGAAAGACAAATACATTTCTGGTAATTTTATCCCTCAACGGATAAAATAGTGTTGGTCATCAACGGATAACTATTTACCTTATCCGTTGAAGTGTCATATCAGTTACTTTCAGTAAATCACAGCCGTTGATTTCTTTACTTAACCGTTGATACAGATATACAATGTTGTATGTATTTGTTTTAAAGGCAGTTTAGAATTTCTACAGTTTTATTTATTCTTAAACGGCTGTAATTTACTTAAAAGTATCATTTTATTTACGTTTTAATTCAAGAAAGTATAAAAGCCCATTGAACTCTTATTTTTCACTTTACGCTTTCTTGCAATTTTCATTCTCCTTCTCTTCCAAAATTCTCAAGTTTTTCTCTGCAACCTCTACTCACAACAATGGCACCAGTAGTCAAAATTATGTCTCAAACAAGATTTGTTTATGAAAAGAATAATTTTGTAGCCTTGGTTGAAAAGAATGAAGCCCATTCTGATTATCACAAGATGATGGACTTCATCAAACAATGCAAACTGAGCTATGCAATGCTGGAAGCCCCAACCATCTACTGTGAGGTGATTGAGGAGATTTGGACAACTGCAGAGTTCAACTCCATAGATATGACTATTGCCTTCTCTCTCAAAGGTAAGGATTATTGCATTAATCGTGATGATATACAGTCTTGCTTTAAGTTGCCTGAGAATAATGCCATGACACCACACACTGATAAAGATGTATCTGCTATGTTAGATTCCATAAGCTATGCTTTTGATTCTGCTAGTTTAGGTAGTATTAGAAGGAAAGGCCTTAGGAAAGAATGGAGTTTTCTTGGAGATGCCTTTATCAAGGTTTTCTCTGGGAAGATTAACAATTTTGATGCCATAACTTCATCTCTTGTTAATATGCTCTACATGCTAGTTTCTGATAGGTACTTTAATTTTAGCAACTGTGTCATGCTAGAATTAGGTTCCAGATTAGGTAACAAAGCTAATAGACCACATAACATCTACTATGCTAGATTCTTTATGTTATTGGCTAACCATGTTGCTGAAGGATTGGTCATATCAAATGAGAATAATAAACTCAAATGCTGGGCACAAGAGAAAAGGGTCCTTTCAGACCTTTTGAGAATGAACCTCAACAGCCAGGTGCCATTGGTATATTTGCCAATCATGAATGCACCACAGGTAAGTGAGGTAAACACTTCTATAACTCCTACTATCTCCAACCCCATTATTTCTTTGTCTTCAAGTGTGGCAATGGGATCTGTGTCTTTGCCCAAACAGGTTCCTACCAAAGCCACCAAAACTAAAGTTTCAAAACTCAAGTCAAAGAAAACTACCTCTGTTGTTTCTCAAAAGACAACAGTTGTAACAACTACCATAAACCCTGAAGGGAGTGAACAGGGTGTGAGTGGTGAGGGGAGGGGTGAACATCAAGAAACCCCCCAGGATAAGGTGGGAGAGGTGAGTGGTACCCAAGCCAACCAAGCCACAGTCTCTCAAAAGACTGTGGTGGTTCAAAAGGAGTCTAACACATCCCTAGTTGCATCCTCCCAAAAGGGTGCAACTATTGAAAATAGTCCCCAACCAGGGACACAGACCAAAAGAGGGAGGGACACTGAAGCCACACATTCACCAATTAAAGCCTTTTCAAGGAAGAAGAAGGCCAAGACCCTAGTTTCCACACAAGGGGCACACACAGCACAGATACATCCACCTGTATCTGTGCCTTCACAAATTCAGCTTGATGTGATTCCAGCAAATGTGGAGTCACAGCCCCATTCTCTCATAATAGAAACACACCAATAATCAAACTCTCCATCACCCTCTCTGGATGTGGATATGATATTTACATCAATTCCTGATTCTCCCTCATTAAAACTCAGGTAGGAGCCCCACTCAAAACCTGATGATCATCATCTTTTAGATGATTTGTTGGATCATCAGCCAATTCTTTCAGATGTAGTTGAAGAATCTGTGTTACCTCACTTAAAATCAATTCACACGAATTCAACAATTATGTCACTTTCTATATCTACATCCTTTCCTTCTTCAACGGATATCTCTCATCTGTTGACAAGTGGTTGTTCTTCAATGGATAAGCTTAACAGCAGTTATCCGTTGATACCATCAGTTTCCACTTCAACGGATACTCCCTATCCGTTGATGGTCTCTACACACATAACAGAAACAATTTCAACTGTAGAGGACATAGCTACTGTACAATCACTTTTAGGTTTGAGGGAAGGGAGTGATCTTTTGAGTGAGAGGCTGGGTTGCTCCCAGGCAAAAGGAGAGGTTGAGAGTCACCATATGCATGCTATTTCTTCCAGCATGGCAAAAGTGAGTGAGGGGAGTGCCACCTTAGAAGGTGAGGATGAGGGTGTGAGGGTGTGTGTGAGCCAGAGGGAGCCCCTGATGCAAGAAAATAGAGAAAAAGAGAGAAAGGCAGGTACAGAAGCTATAAGGGTGGATCCAGCCATTGCTAGTGAGTCAATGAAAGTGGATGATGCATAAAAGGAAAGACAATTTCAGCAACATTACAAAGCTGAAATTGATAACATTTCCTTGGATGCTGACACTTTTACTCATCCTGTTTCAGCCTATCAATTATTGGCTGCTCAGGGCAATGTGGAGGCAGAATAGACATTAAACATTGTACACACTTCAGAATCTCTTCTCAGAGACAAAGCTGCTGTTAACAAGCTGCCTTCTCAAGCTGGTGAGCCATCTGAAGAATTTGGAGTAAATTCTAATGATGATGACTCTGATTCTTTGGATGAGAGCATGAACTTAGGGGGAGTAGCAGGCCCAAGTTCTGTTCCAGATCTTCCTGAATGGGCATGGGCAAAAGCATCAACACCAGGAGAGTTTGGTGTCACTTTGGTCAGACAAGTCATGATAATTCAGAAGGCCCTTCAGGAGACTACAGATGCTGGTACCAAGGCAATTCTTCAAGCTCATCTGGAATCTCTGCATCTCCTGTAGTTGCAGCACTTCAAACAGAATCTAAGTGTGGATGAGCTCAAGCAGGATATTGCTAATCTAAAATCCTACAATGCTGAGAAGTTGGATTCAGTCATACCTTATGGTACTATGCAAGATTTGTTGGGGTGACTGAGGAAAGAATCTGATGCTGACAAGAGACTAGCCAGATTGGAAACCAGAGTTCAGATCATTGAAGACTCTATGGTCACCATTCTTCAGAATCAACAAACTCAAACAAATCTACTCATGTAGCTGGCAAATGCACAAGGCTTGACCCCTACCCTTGATGATAACGAAAAGGGGGAGAATAAAGGGGAAGGGGAAGGAGAGCCATCAACAACAGTTCAAATTTCTCAAGTGCTAGTTCCTGTCATCACCACTTCTCCAATTATTCCAATCAAAGGAAAGCTTGATGGAATTGATCTAATCCAGATAGCAACAACTGAATTGCAAGTCAAAGAGCAAAGGAAGAAGATTGATGAAAAGATGCAATAAATATTTGGTTCTACAACTTCTCAATCACAATCTGTGAAACATAGCACAAAAGTGGAATCAATTATTATGGAGCTCAAGCCAGTAGGGAGGAATAAGGTTGGAGAGACTTCTTCCAAGGATCTGAAACCTATGGTTCTCAAGCCCAAAAACAGATCCAATAAGGATTCTACAAAGAATCCTCTGAAAGAAGTGGATTTTCCTCCTCCAAAGGCTGATGAGGACAAGCTTTTGGGTAGAAGTATCTCAAAACTCAAAGAGACCATGGATGTGGCTGTAAGGAGGAACATAGCTATTATCTTTAGAGAGGGAAAGAGCATATGTGTGATGTAAGGACATCCCAAATTCTCAATAGCCAAGAGGGAAGAAACCAGAAGGTTGAAGGAAGAAGCCAAACAGCTAAAGGCTGACAAAAGAGCACAAGCAAAGCTTGAAAAACAGCTAAAGTCAAGTCAGGCTGAAGAACAGAAAGAAATTGAAGACAAAAGTGAAGATTAAGCTATGGGGGACATGGTTGATACTGAAATGGAGGAAAGAAGTAAGGGAAGAGAAGAATGGCAACAGAAAGAAGGTCAATGCAAAGAGAAAGATGGTAGATGAGACTGAAGAAACCCAATCAATAGCCAAACCACTACCCTCTATTCCTGAACCCATTGTGCCTGACCCCTTCATGAACATTCATGGTGAAACAATCATTCCCAATGAGGAACCAATTGATTGGGACACCATCAAATTGCCCACCTTCCTAACCTCTTCTCCACCATCAAAGAAGCAGAAAAGAAGAATCAAATCAATACAATCTAAAGCCTCAATCAAATTCACACAGAAGCCTAAGCCTAAGCCTCAAGCCTCTAAGGATGATTATGTTCACATCTGTGAGATAAAAGAATTTTCAGACATTGAACTCTATCTGGATGAGCTGGAGGAAGTAAGGGGAATAGCTGCCTACAGACAGCTACCAGAAAGACTAGTGTTCAAATACAAAGAAGATGGGGAAAGAACCTGGCCTCTTTACAGAATTCTGAATGAAGGCTACTCTACCTTGATTAGAGTCTACTCAGCCATACAAAGGGATTCTAGATTTACCAGGACTGCCAAGACTGAGATTCTCAACAAGATTGCCAACATAAGGAAAACTTGGAGGGAGCTCAATGCTTTGCCTAGAACATTACTCATTCAAGAAAGAGGAATTACAATTCACAAATCACCTCATTGGCTGATGGAGTTCAGAGACAACAAAGGAGTCAGAAGATTTTTCAGAATTGAAGATCAGCTCAAGATTGCCAGTAATGAAACTCTCAAGGATATGCAATCTAAGTTAGACATCAATGAAGAAGATGAAGCTGAATTCTATAGACAACTTCAACTTCAAATAGAAAAGAATGACAGGAGGCTAGGAAAGAAAACAAGGAATCAAAGGAAAATAAACTAATCTGCTTAGGCTAAAGGAGCACCCTTGGAAACAATGTAACTCTTCAATTCCATCTCAGCATACACATTTTTGTAGCACTTTTGAATTTCTGCTTTATTACAGTTTATATATTTGTCAAGTGTTTTGTTATCATCAAGCTAAACCCAAATTTATGCCTGCAGTTCTAGTAGACATAAATAGGGGGAGATTGTTAGGAATATGTGTATTAGTTTGATGATAAGATAAACAAAACACTTAAGTAGAAATCTAGTGTTTGTAGCCTCAACGGATAAGACCATCTTGGCTATCCGTTGAAGGAGTAGCTTTACTTAGCAATAAGTTTAGTATTGTAGCACATTTCATTCTCTGAATTCAAGTTGTAATTCTTAGATGTTGTAGGAAATTATCAGTCATGTTGACTACTAATGGATATGCAAATAGGAGGGCTAATTATAAATATTTCATATCTTGTAATTTTGTATAAGTGAAGAAGTATCAACGGATATTGAAGACCTTCAACGGATAAGAAACAAAGCTTCAACGAATGTCTCTAATGCTTCAACGGATAATATCCATCAACGGATAGTGCTTCAACGGATAAAGACTTCAACTGATAATGCATCAACGGATAAAGCTTCAACGGATAAAGCCTCAACTGGATAAGGCATCAACGGATGAAAGTTTCAACGGATGCTTAGTTCATTAGCAGTTGATAGTGATAATTCACAAGCTGACAGAGGCACATGGGTTGACAGAGACAAACTGGAATGTGGAAGCCTCTAGGAGGAATCAAGAAGATGCAGCATTTCCATTCTGATGCAAACAAGGAAGTATTCAAAGATTCACAGATTATCCTAGATTGTATTGCATAGAGAAATGAAGAAGAAACATGTGAAGAATCTTTTTAATTGTATTTTACAGTTTTGTCTTCACTTGTAAACTTGGTGATATATAAACCAAGTAGCAGCTAGTAATTAGATAAGAATTTTCCAGAGCTGTTTAGAAATATCCAGAGAGAAAATCATCTAGTTTGTACTAGGAAGCAACTGCGATTTAATTCTTTGAATCACAGATTTTCTGAAATAACACATCTCTAGTGGAACAACAAATCCACCAGAAATTTTTTTAAGTTCTTTGTGTTCTTTACATTTGTGTTTGAATATATATCTGTCTGTATTAGCTTCAAGCAATTCACACACTTATTCTCAAAAACACTTAGCCTTAGAAACTGCTCAAAACTTGAAAAAGTTTTGAGATTTACATTCAACCCCCCTTCTGTAAATCTCATTGTTAGTCCACTGGGAATAACAGTCTAGTTGCTCAAGGTTTTTCGCAGAGACCAGACATTGACTATGAGGAAACATATTCTCATGTTATGGATGGAACGACCTTTCGTTATCTTATTAGTCTTTCAGTAATTGAAAGATTAGATATGCGTCTAATGGATGTTGTGACAACATATTTGTATGGTTCCCATGAGAAAGACATATATATGAGAATCCCTGAAGGATTTCAAATACCAGAAGCATCTAGTCCACATCCTCGCGATCTTTATGCGATCAAGTTACAAAGGTCAATATATGGATTAAAACAGTCTGGTCAAATATGGTACCAAAGGTTAAACGACTACTTGTTAAAAGAATGATACATAAATGATCTATTTGTCCATGTGTATTCATAAAGAAGACCGAGTCTTCATTTGTTATTGTTGCTGTGTATATTGATGATATAAATATAATTGGAACTCCTGAAGAGCTCCAGAAAACAGTTAATTATCTTAAGGCATAATTTGAAATGAAAGATCTTGGGAAAACAAAACTTTGCCTTGGATTACAAGTTGAGCACTTAAGAGATGAAACTTATCTGCACCAATCAACATATACCGAGAAAGTCCTTAAAAGTTTTTAAATGGACAAATCACATCCATTTAGTTCTCCAATGGTTGTTCGATCACTTGATATGAAAAATGATGTTTTTCAACCAAAGGAAGAAAATAAAGAATTACTTGGTCATGAAGTATCATATCTTAGCGCTATCGGTGCACATATGTATCTTGCTAATAATACACGACCTGATATAGCATTTTCTGTGAATCTAGTAGTAAGACATAGTTGCGCTCCAACTCGGAGGCATTGGTATGAAGTTAAACATATTTTCGGTACTTTCGAGGCACAACTGATATGGGATTATTTTATTCTAATAAATCTAAAGCAGTACTAACAGGTTATGCAGATGCAGGATATTTATCTGATCCAGATAAAGCTCGATCACAAACAGGTTATTTGTTCATTTATGGGGATACAACCATCTCATGGCGATCCGTAAAATAATCTTTGGTTGCTACCTCTTCTAATCATGTAGAAATTCTTGCAATCCATAAATCTAGTCGAGAATGTGTCTGGTTGAGATCAATATGTCAGCATATTCGGGAGTCATGTGGCATGCATCAGGACAGGACAATCCCGACAGTGATGTTCGAAAACAATACAGCATGCATCGAGCAGTTGAAGAAATGTTTTATCAAAGATGATAATACTAAACATATCTCGCCCAAATTTTTCTTCACACTTGATCTTCAAGAGAATGGAGAAATTGAAGTACAACAGATTCGCTCAAGTTACAGATCTATTCACGAATTCACTACCCCATCGATTTTTGAGAAATTGGTAAATAATATTGGCATACGTCGACTTAAAGACTTAAAATAAATTTCATAATCGATGTACTCTTTTTCTTTTACTAGGATTTTTTCCCAATAGGGCTTTTCCTAGAAAGGTTTTAACGAGAGACGATTATTGAAAAATGGGCATCCAAGGGGGAGTGTTATGAATGAATGTCCCTGGATTTTTCTAGAATAAACCTCTGGCCCTCCAATTTCTTGACCTTTAATATTTCAAGTTCATTTATTTATTTAAGAGACTTTTGGATTTTCAAATTCATGTATCTATTTATTTAAGGACGGAGGGAGTAATTAATAATGATCTCATGGTATTGGAACACACACTATTCTAACACGTTCGATCACCTGCTAGGACACTTCAACTTGAATCTTAATTTATTTAGAAATTTAATAATGTATACGACTAGAGTCCACTCTAATCGGCACCACACGAACAGCATGTATAATGGCTTCAAGACAAGGGATTTAGAGGAGGACCAATGTGCTCCTCACGTGAAAATGATTTGTGAAGTGAGGGCCGGGGGGAAGGGCAGTCCACCACCCACTAGCTGAGGCCTGAGGGGGCTTGTCCAGAAGCAGCAGCACAAGTATTCTGTATTATGTATTATGTATGAGTATGACACTCCTGCAGGAAGTGAACACAACAACTTTGGGTTCTTGATGACATACTTAGTGATGTTATTTCTGCACTTCAATTATTCGCCTTTTAACTTCTACTGCCCCCCCCCCCCCCCCCATAATTTCTGCATTTCATGCAAACGTTTGAGCTTAAATCTTATTCATACTGCGTCATTCTGTGACCATCTTTGACTGAAAGTTGTTAACAATTATCACAAAATTGTGTTATATTTGTTACTATTTTGTTCCTAGTGGATTGATCATTTGAGTAGAATTAAATTATACTCTCCGGTGAAATTGTGAAACGGAGGGAGTACCTGAAAACATAAAATCATCGTTTTCAGAAAAATTCTTCAACAACAAGCTACTATCATAAATTTTTGAGTGATTATGCGGAACTATCCGGGATAACATTATTACCAAATTTGTCTGAACAAAAATGATGAATAATGAACAATGTTTTCTTAATTTCAACTTTTAAATAGAAAAAAGACAATTTGATAAGAACACACTAAACTTTGTAAAGTGTCCTGAGGTTGAAGTTAGCTAATAAAGTGCCAACATTATCATTAAAAACATTTTTCTTGTCTTCCAACTTCGAAAGACATGTAATTTTTAGAGTCTTGGTAATCAACATCGGATAACAAAGTGTTATCCCTTTACCCAACCTTGTTTATCACACAATTAAACAATATTTTTAGTCATAATTTATTTATAAAAAATATCAAAAGAACCAATATTTACATGGTTGTTTTGGTGTGATATTTGCAAACATAATTTAAATTTTATTGGATGCTATCGAACTATTTTTGTTTGGCAGAAAGTAATGAAATAATCTACTGACAAACGCATTCTTTTATTGATGGGATGAATCCAATTGAAATATATCAATGAAACATAAACTTATACTTAATTGCATAACTAGAACAAGAAAAGAACATACACATGATCCAAATTGCCAATCTTAACATGAAGTTACTTCGAGAGAATTATTTGTGGACTTTTTATTTTGTTTCATTTCGAATTGACATGAAAATTACGTTTCATATTTTGTTTTAAAATATAAATACGAAGATTTTTCGTTCTATTTATAGATCAACCTGTTTAAATACGAAACACGAAAATAAATGATACGAAAATAGGCTACACAGCACAGCACGAATTGTTAGCTGAGTACATAATTCTCTCTTTTCGTAATTAAAAGTTAAAACACCAATCTAACTTGAACATATTTAATACACATACACTCAATGACTGTTGCAACTTACAAGTACACAACTAGTGTCATATACTCCACTATACTAGTGCTGGCTTGCTGCCACCTTCAACAGTACAGTAGTACACACACATCACACACACTCCTACAACTACAACCAACACACACACAAAACCTGCTCAAGTCCTGTACTCATTTAACTTCTGCCCAGTTTCCGCACACTCTAGTCCTTCAACACACACCTATTTTAATCAAACTCACTTTCCCTTCAGTTTTTAACCAAACAAACACTATCCTCTCCTCTCTACACTTTCATCATTTCCAAAACTCCATTGGAAACGAACCTCATTTTCCCACTTTTCAAGAAACTTAAAAATCCAATCTTTTTCTCCATTTCAAAACATTTTAACAAAAACTCAAACACCCATTTCACTATACACCTCTATGTACATAAACATGTATCTATCTATGCATTTGCATTCATGAGTGAGAATCAAAATGGGGTGTTGTATTTCTCAGCTAGCTGCAAAGTTTGCATTTTTTCCTCCTTCTCCAGCTACTTATCAAGTCAAAAAACATGATAATGGCAAGCTTGTAGCTATTTCAACAACATCATCTTTGCCTTTACCTTATAGTGATGATGGTTCACTTGATGTTTTGTTACTTGATACTAAAAAGGGTAACAAGATTGTAGCTTTTTACTTGAGAAACCCATATGCAAGACTCACTGTTCTTTACTCTCATGGAAATGCTGCTGATCTTGGTCAACTTTATGATCTGTTTGTTCAACTGAAGGCTAATCTTGGAGTTAATCTTATTGGGTTTGTGAAAAAATTTAATCTTTTTTAATACCCTTTTGTTTGTTTTACTTAATTGTTGAATCTTGGTTGAGAAATGATGAATCTTGTGTGTACATATTGATTCTTGTGTTTGGTAGAATGTCACTTTTGTATGTATCTTTTCTGTAAAAGTCTTAATTGGGCTTCTTTATTTGATGTTATGGGTTTCTGTTCATGAGTTGCAGTTTTTGTCATTAATGAGTTTTACAAAAGAAAATTTACTTTTTAACTCTAGTGTTTGTAAGAAGTTTAGATCCAGGCTTCTGTAAAGGTTATTTCTTTATCTAGGTACTTAATTTGAAGGCTTTTCATTCTTTAAGAATTGAAAGTAAAAATTACAAATTTATAAGATGCTTACTGTATGTATGCTTGATCAGTTATTGTTACTAGTCACTGTTCTCCTTTTTCTGTTCTTTGTTTTGTGTTGATTTACCAAGTTACTGGGCTTACATACTTACAAAAGAATAGGGCATGCTTAAGAATATTGTACTGTATGATTTTATTGTGAGTTGTGCTTTAGGACAAATATTTACAGTAGCTCATTCTTTTGTCCATTTTGATTCCATTGTCTTTTCAGCTACAGTTGTTCTTGACCTTATCATTGAGAACCCTCCAATGCTGAGTAATTTTTTAAAATAATTTTGCTTTAAATAATTGGAAACGAATTGTTACTTTTTATTTTAATTAGCTATTGTAATATTACCCAGATTTAAATAGTCTTGTAGCTCACCTTCACCCTTTAGCTATGTAGCTGAGATTGATTTATATTTAATGTAGCACTTCCATATGATACTGAGCTTCCCCCGATTGTTGATATTGTCATATTCCATTGGCAGATATGATTATTCTGGGTATGGAGCTTCTTCGGGCAAGGTAGGATGTTATCCCGTTAGATTAGAATTCATGTCAAGCTATTCTTGTCAAGTTCAATGTTTTATTAACTATCATGCTTGCCTAGTCGAGTTTTTCTAAATTCAGATATTAGCAGTTTTGCTTCAGTAATATTCTAAATAACTCTTGCAATTTCATTGTTCAGCCAAGTGAGTATAACACGTACGCAGACATAGAAGCAGTGTATGAGTGTCTTGAGACTCAATATGGAGTCAGTCAGGAAGATATAATTTTATACGGGCAGTCAGTTGGAAGTGGACCAACTCTGCACTTGGCAGCTCGACTACCAAGGTTGAGAGGTGTAGTTCTGCATAGTGCTATCCTTTCTGGTCTTCGTGTACTCTGCCATGTGAAGTTCACACTTTGTTTCGACATCTACAGGGTGAGTATCTTTCCTGTTTTCCTTGTTTTCATGCTAGCTAACCAAATATGCCTACTTGGTGCAACCTGCTTAAGGAATTTCACAAGGTGTTTTCTTTTCACAGTCTTCAATCAAAACAAAAAATTAGTCGATTATTTTCCTGTATATGTTCTTATCATCGTGTGGCACTTGTACTTTCATTGTTGTAAATCTTGTTAAGAAAGACTTCAAATACAAATAGATTGATGGCATGGACTATGGTCAAGGTAGCTCAAGTTTTCTGTAGCTCCCCTTCCCAAAGAGAAAAAACAAACGTCACGCCACTTTATCTTTTGGAAGATAAACTATTTTCTGTTTCAAAGGATCTCCATTTAATTTAGAAAAGAGCACCATTTGAGTTTCTACATCATACGGATTTACAGGTCGCTAGCTTCGGTCCATCTTATTCTTTGCACGTGATCTAAAAATAAATCAACGCTAATTTTATGGTTTCAGTAATCATGTTATTGCTAATTTTTAGGTGAATATAGTGCCTATATCTGTCGAATACTATCCATGTTCTGAGTATACTTGGCTGCAATTTTAACCTATCAAACTCCCTGGTTTTGCAGAATATAAACAAAATTCGGAAAGTGAAGTCTCCTGTGCTAGTGATACATGTAAGTAATCCTCAATTTTCAGACATTAAAGCTTTATCTAGAGTTACTTGATTTACCATCTTAATCTTCTGTAGTCACCTATTCTTGAAGATCTTAATATATCGTGGCTAGTCCAATTTAGTAGTAAACAGACATATCTGAAACTGAATTCCGGGAGGTTGGTTAGAAGTTGTAACAATGCAATATCTTGTTGCCTTGTGGGTCTATATTGTAAGCAGGTCTATAAATAGTGCAGACATTTCCCTTTAACTCGGTGTTAGCAAGCCGTTTATCAGTTAATCTATTGACTCTTAATATTATATTATACAAACCAAGGTAAATGGTTAATAAAATATATACCATATCAATGTGTTGTTGAATTTGGGCTATGTTTTACCCTGGCAGGAAGGTTGAGCAATATCAGACAAAGCTATTTGTTAGATTTTTAAAAACATAATTACTTATGATTTCACTTCTTTATTTGATGAGTAGTGCTACATACCCCAAAAGCTAAGAAGCAAGGTGCGGGGATGCGGGTGCGTAGTGCGGGGATACATCAATTTGGCAAAAAAATAATATGGGGATTCGGGTGGGGGGGGGGGGATACGGCACATATACTAATATTATAAAAATATACTTGCTGCTATGAATAATGAAATTTACTAACAAGATTAGTATATTTTATGCAAATTAGATCAAATACATGATATAAGCATCTAAAACACAAAAATTTAAACTAAAACCACTTTTGTTGGTAGTACAAATATTAAAAAAGATGAATTTTAGTTGAGATTTTTGAGCATCCGAGTATCCCAAGAATCCCTGCTTTGTAGCCCAAAAGTGATCTTAAAAATGTTCCCAAATGACACCTGGCGTGATTTTTTTTTGTGCGACTCATATGTATGCACGAGGGTCCATATCATTTATGGGAGAATAGACAATAATATGCTGACAATTCAACATTTAGGAACAGTTTTGGGAACGATTTTGGGGACTCCAGCAAATTCTCTTATTTGATTTGAGTTTTTTAGGGTCTAGGTAGATTGTGATGTAGATG
The DNA here is from genome assembly GCF_009905375.1 of Apium graveolens. NCBI lineage: Eukaryota > Viridiplantae > Streptophyta > Magnoliopsida > Apiales > Apiaceae > Apium > Apium graveolens. The sequence continues at coordinate 29,609,339 of NC_133653.1, forward strand.
ATGTTTGCATTAATTGACTTCACTTTAGGAGGTCTTGTCATAAGATTAGATTTTTGGTTTTAGACCTGTAGAGTAGGGGTTGTCTTCGTTAATTGCCATACTCATGATGTGAGAACTTTAATATGTCTATGTGACACCACTCTCCTTTCCTTGGAGATTGCATTTTCTATTTAGCTCTGTACAACTTGTAAAATCTCTTCCTTTCTGATTCATTCATTCTCAAAAGAATTTCAGGCAGTTAAATATTATCTAAGATAAGTCATTGCCATGGATATATATCCGCTGATAGAAAGCAGATGTCAAGATAATAAATTGAGAAGGTGTTAGATCTTTAAAATCTGTTGTCTGAGTTTAATTTATTAATGGTTGGGCTATTCTGTCTACACGTTTGCAGGGTACTGAAGATGATGTTGTAAGTTGGTTGCATGGTGATGGATTATGGAAAATGGCTAGAGACCCTTATGAGCCCTTGTGGATTAAAGGCGGTGGTCACTGCAACTTGGAGCTCTACCCAGATTATATTCGCCATCTGTGCAAGTTTGTCCAAGATATGGAAAACATGACTACTGAAATCCGCCTTAAAAAAATCCGGCAAACTCTCCGCTTACCAGAAGGACAAAATCTTACCACTGCACAATCTACTATAAGGTGCTGCTGTGGAATCAAATTATGGTGGCCCAAGTGCCTTCAATGTTCTACACCTAGCTGTTTACCCTGTACAAAACCTAGCTGTTTACACTGTTCAAAACCTAGCTGTTTCCAGTGTCCCAAATCCAACTGCCTAGAATGTTCAACACCTAGATGCTGCGTCAACTGTTTGAGTTGTAGCTGCTTCAAATGTTTCAGTTGTAGCTGCTTCAAATGTTTCAGTTGTAGCTGCTTCAAATGTTTCAGTTGTAGCTGCTTCAAATGTTTCTCTAGATCTAGATCTAAAAGCCGAGGATGTCAACCACGGTGTCCTGGCTGTTTGAAACCTGGCGTCACAAAGTGTTCATGTGGTGTAAAATGTTCATGCTGGTGCATAAGCTTGCCATGCTGCTGATGAATTCAAGTGGGTGTATATAAATGGTATAAATGAGCAGGAAGAGTATAACTAGTCGGTTTGTATAGACATTTCTTATCTTGTCGACAAGCCATCCTAACAATTGTCTGAAGTGTGCACTTGAAGATGAATTTAAAGGTACACGATTTGATTTACTGTTTCCATTAAGGTGATTTAAACCAGACCCTGCATCTTCATGTCACAAACCATAACCACATTCTTACTCTCTTTTCTTATTCATTGTTAACAAATGTCATCAGGTGATTTTGATTTGTATTGTCATTTATCGATTCAATTCTCAGTTCAACTTAATTAATATTTTTAAAGATGCAGTTCATAAACATGAATCTGCAAATCATGTGTAACTTGTAGTCGCAGTTTGTGTTGGTCAAAATGTGATGATTTTGTGCAAGTCGTTTCATATGAATATTAACCAGCATGTAATGAGTATGATCGAAACTGTATATCTATACCAATTATCACTTCATACATATGAAATCACACAGCAGCAACCGCCTCATTACCTGACCTTAACCTCACCACCGCACTGCCACCATGACTCTTCCTAGTCACGTTACGACTACGACGGTGTCTCCGATGACTACCAGCAAACTTAATCCTCATAGCTTCTCGAAGCCTACCAGTTTCCTTAAACAATACTTGTTCCGAAGGTACTATCACACACTCTGGCAGAGGTACATTGTATCTCGAGTTATCATAACAATGAGAATAATACATATATTTTTCTCTAAACCACCGCATGGCCCTACGTTGACGTGGCCTGACGGTGAAGTAATCTGCCACAGCTATTTTTAAGGCGGTGTCGGAGCAGTTAGTGGCGGAGGGTACTTGAATCGGATCAACTGCACAACCATCAGTGACAAAGTCTCTGAGTTGAGCTGCGAAAGGCTCAAATTTGTAGTCTACCTTGTTCTTGCCACCATTTGTTGCCCATGTAGAACCATCCCATATTGTAGCGTACATGGCCATGGGCTTAGCCGGAAAATCACCTCCCATTTCATCGTTGCGGATTACCTCTCTTATCGGAACTTCATCTACGTAAAATCTGTAACACAATCAATGTTATCTTAGGAATAATCAATAGCTCAAGTTTTGTGTTTTATCTCCTCGGTGGAATTCCGTGGGTTTTTATTAATGTTTGGTAAAAGTTGGTTTTAGTTCCTAACTTTCTAATACAATTACACTAATATGTTAAAAACTTGTATTAGAAAGTTAGAACTAAATACCAACTTTTAACAAACATAGTAACAACCCACAGAATTCCTACGAAAAAAGTACACTACTATGTTTGTGGTAACCTTGTATACGTGATTAAAACCTATTTTAGAACCCAATGTGGCTTCGGTTTTATATTACAGGGGAAAACTAAAAGTGCATGATAACACACATAAATTAGATTACGAGCAATACCACGTACCCTGAAAAAAATCCCAAAAATATTATCCAATGAAATGTGACTTTATTTTATTCGTGGGACTCATGATGTACGAGGAGTCCATTTCACCAATGAGAAAACAACCAATAATACTAGGACAACTCAACATTTGGGAACAGTTTAGAAAACGTTTTTGGGGACTCTAGCATTTCTCTTAGATTAAATACAGGAATAGAGTATGGAACTTACATGACTTTGATAGGGGTCCAAAGAATGCTGTAACGATGAAATTCCTTGCTGGGATCGAACCAAAGTCTGTATCTCTCTTCTCTTCCTCGTTTTGTGCTTCCATTTCCATACATATTCGTTTGAAATCTCCATGGTTTTCCTCTTGTGTTTCCTAAAAACTCAATGTCCAGCTCATCATGATTTTTCTCAAATGTATCCACATTTGATGCCTACCATAATCAACCATTATTAAAAATCAAAATCAATTCTAATATACCATGTATTCTATATGGTAACAGTAAATTCAATGGTGGAACCAGAGAACCCTTCGTCATTTGAGAAATATTTTGGGATCACGAGGCCTACTCTTTAAGCAAATACAATATGAAAAATGCTAAAGTTTCCAAAAAGGTTCCCAAAACCGTTACTAATACTGGTATGTAAGGTGCATACTTGGTAATTTTCCTAATTCCTGATAATAACATGAGACTCCGCTTGCATACATATGCGCCCATAAAAAGTTATCACATCACATAATTTGGGAAAGATTTTGGGAACGGATTTAGGTTAGCTAGCATGACTAAAAGAATATGAGTAGAATGTAGGAGTACTTACATAGAAAGCTACAACAACACCAGCAGTGTTCCCGGCTGGTAACTTGATATTTGCACTAAAGAAGGCATATCTGTAATAATCATACGAAATTATGCCTGAGCCTGACAAACAATAATTAACCTCATATCATATAATTAGAAATTTGTACATGTAACTCTGAAATTTATGCACGTAAATATATAAGAATTTCGTATCAACATTACAAATATATGGCAAAAATAAATCTAAACATTAAACAAACGTATGCCCACCCTTAAATTTAAATTCTAAGCATGGCCTTACGTACCCGAATGCTGATTGAGGAGGAGACGAACGCTGTCATCAAACGGAGATGGATCGATGTTAAAATCACTAAAGAGAGTAGAATAAGCTTGGCTATACGGAATTACGGTGAGATTAAAAGCTGAAACTGATGTCGTTTTTATGGAGGAGATCAAGAAGATAAATATAAGAAGTGATGAATTTGTATTAGAGAAAGGAGAAGATGAAGAAGATGGGGAAGAGGAAATTTTTATTTTGCGATCATGATAATAATCCATACTATTTTCTAGTTGCTTTCTTTTTATTATAGTTTTATTTGTTTTCTCTCTCCCCTCTGTCTCTCTCTCCATCTCTCTCTCTCTCACTCTCTCTCCATCTCTCTCTCTCTCCCGGTTCTCTCAGTCTTTCGCTGTTTGCATGGTTTATATATTAAGCTACATTATAGGGTGTTTTGTGGAGTCTCTCTGGCTGTTTTTTTTTTCTAAAAAAGGTGCCCCCCCTGATTTCTCCTTTATGTTACAAACCAGGCGTTTTTAAAATTTGAATTACTTGCATCAATCATTTGTACAAAACATTCAACACGATTACAAGTTTATAACCGGCGATGAGTTGAGTTTCACCAGAAATCATGATGGAAGCGTTAAAATTTCACCCGCTTATTTGGTAATGTATTTATGATCGTTTGAAATAAGCAATGGTGATTATATCAGTAGAGCAACGAGTGTTTCAGTAACGATGGTAAAGTCCAACTTCAGTTTTCATGACATCGAACACAATGATGGCATTAGTACCTCAACCAAAACCATCTGACTTTATCAAACCTACATTCATCATTAAATTTTAAACGTTCAAAATGGAACTCCGAGCTGAACTTCGTCTGAAACCCATAATCTTAGCACTAAAACAAGGTTCCATCATCCATATAGAGTAACGCGTTATATTAAGACATATAAATGGTGTGGCATCCAAGCATTTAACTACATTGGAAATTTTGGAACAGGCAAACACTAAAAATGCATTCCCAGTAAAAATACTTGAGAGTCTACTCATAATTAATTCACAACTCTGACAAATATTTAGTACAAACAAGTCTTGATAGGTTGTAACACTAACCCAAATTATCTCCAACAGAACATGGGCGTTAAACAGTTTACACAACTCTACATCCCATTCTGGTTCTTCGACTCAAAAAGAACAGTCAAGAAGAAAACGATGGATAGTAAATATCTTGTACAGATCAAACCTGAGGCTAAGAGATGGTCAGCTTTAATTAATTTTGAGCTACATATGTAAATAAGGACTTCTCGAGCTAAATGGTTATGTTAAGCCCCTCGATATATATCTCCATTAGGGAAAGCTAAAACTTCAGTGACCACCTCATGCAGCCTCTGTATGACCGGTTTCTTCACTTCCGTTTCCATTGTGCTGGTCATTCCTACCGGGCCATTGATCCTCTTGCCCAGGAACTTCCCTAATTTTCTCCTGCAAATATAGAACTTAATGGGCAGCAAGTATAACAGAATGTAGACCTTTTGATAGAAATTTCATATAAACACCCTCCTTGTATACAAGCATTTCCCTGAAGTATATAAAAGAAGTTAACTCTTTTGCATGAAGCAGCAGCCCACTATATTCGACACCCTTCATACCTTGAGAACCGCATTCTGTGCCACAATCTTCTCGTATTCACTTCTAAAGCGACTCAAATCAGCTCTAAGAGAGGCATTTTCTTCTTTTAAAGCTTCAGCACGCTGTGCCAGCTCATCACATTCCGCCTGATTAATAAAGACAGCACATCATGATCTTCAAGTACATGACATAAAAACTCATGCTTTAGTAGTTTGCAAGCTATATCCTACACTAATCCTACCTGTTTCCGTAACCTGGATCGGCGAGCAGATTCTCGGTTTGATTGCTTTCTTTTTTGCCTTTTAAGCTCCCTTTCGTCCTGATGAGGAACGAAATCTTAAAAATCATAACAGAGAAACATATCTCAGAAGTCAATATGAGAACTTGCATCACAGTATTGACATATATCTACAGGGGCCACCACATTCCATGTGGTAAGAAAACTGTAATGATTAATATGTTAAAATGATTACTTTTTACATTCTTCAATCCCAAATCAGATATGCCTTTTTTAGTGCATATCTAACGAAGCCACCACGTTCCATATTGAAAGAAAATAGCAAGGCTTATATGCTAGAATGATTACTTTCTGTTTTGTTCAATCCCAAATCAGATTCTCTAATTAAGAATCACAAATAAAGGTCAGTTCTATTAATTTATAATAACAATAACTCATCTAGGTAATGACTCATTATATGTCGGTGCCACTTTAGGCTGGTACTGTAATAGCTCATCTAGGTTGCAATTTTTTTTCAAAATCACATATTATCTGCAATAGCTGCCTTCGGCAAAATAAACTCATTATCTACAAGTAACCCAACTGGAAACAAGCAGAAAATACACTAGGTGCAATAAGCTCTAGAGCGACAGTGACAAAGAACCTGTAGCCAATGCTGTGATTGCACATTATCCCTAGCTCCCGCACTAACAGTTCCTCCAGTAATAGGAGGAGAGACTTGGCCTCGCATTGCAGGAATAGCAGCTGACGTTGCACCACCCCAATAGTCCATTCCAATATTTAAGTTAGTTGTAGGACCAGGAAGAATACCTGGAGTACCAGCTGTTGAAATTGGTACGATGGATAATGGTTGGTTAACCATAGAACTATTTGCATAATGCCCATTCTGCAAACCATGTGCATTTCCATTATGAGATGCTCCAGCTGTAGCAAAAGCAATACAATGCCTACTTTTAGTTTTAAATTCAAATACGAAAATATTTGCAAGACCGCAAAGCATTTAAAAAGCAAACCTTCAAGAGAATCTTGCCTGCTTCCTGACTTGATTTGAGAGTCCTGCACCAGATCATCAAATACAAAATAAAGTTAAAGGGAAGTATATACTAGTTTGATAGATACGGGCCATATGGCAGTCATACTATGACGCTCAACCTCCAAATGATAAATATTTTTAATTTTTTACTGTTGTTCCATGAGCAACTTTGACTTGTAATATTGACAACCACGAAGCATAGGTGCTGGTGCAGGTGCTGGGATACGTGGTGCGGGGATACGCGAATTCGGAAAATAAAAAAATATGTGGATTCGGGTGGGGGGGGATTCGGCAAATATTAAGATAAAAATTAAAATATTATGTATATTTTTAATTAGCAAAACCAAGGAAAAACGGTCAAACTAAACGAAAAAGTAAAATACACGAGTTCACCATATTTAAGTCTGGACAAATACTAACTAAATATATGAACTTATTAACATTCATTTCTGAAAAATAAAAGTGAAAACAAAAGAAAAAAAAGCTCGTACATCCATACATGGTGGTCCATGTATACATACATACACGACACAGCACAGAACAACACATATATACACCACATACACATATTACATACATATACAAATTGAAGAAGAAATCAATTACAGATACAAAAAAATTGACATGCACATATATACATACAAATCATTGCAAATCAAGAAGAAAGAAGAACCTGAGTGGAAAGAGGAAAGAAAGATGACTTGCCGGAGACGGCTAAAAGGAGAAGGCGAACGATGTCTGAGACGAACCCCTTCCCCTCTCGATGTGTTGATGTAAGTGTGTCTATTTTGGTTTGACTGAAAAATTACGAAAACTACCCCTCCCTATCCCTTTTCCGTTTCCCCATGATTCCCCATCGAAAAATATGGGTGGTGCACCCAGTGTGTGGTGCGGTAGCCTACAGCCTCACCCATTCTAACCAGATTGACAATAATCAATGATAATTAAATGTAACACTTTAGAGAATAGTTTTATGATGTAATAATCAATGATAATACATGGTCAAGTCAAAGGACTTGCCATCTTTCACTGTAACAACTCCCTAAAGAGGAGTTCAGGAAAAAATCTTGTTTCAAGTGAAGAACCCTACCTAACATTTTAAGGAAACTCCAATACGTACCAAAATTTGCAAATATTTTTAACTTGTTAAACATATACATGTATAGAGCACGAGGGTAATAGGCCTGTGGGGGCAACCTATATTGCTTTAGCTAACAATTATGTATTGTTTAATAAACCAAGTTCAAATTTATTATCTCTCGGACTGATTACAAAAAATCTAGCAAATTTACACTAGTCAAATTATAAGCATTGACCACGTATACTATGCACCAAAAATGGCTTGCACACAGCAGATCTACAGGATTCGTAGAGCTATAGATAGTGCAAACCCAGATTAAGCATCAAAGAAAAGTTATTAAGGATAAAAGAAACACAGTCATAACTGCAAATCCAGAATCCCTATCTCGATGAAGCTAATATGTAGAAACAGGTCATTATAGAACGCAAACAATAAGCCAGAGCTCTTAAGTCTATAACATTGCTTTGGCATAGCAATATCATAATCTAGCGTGAAAACCAAAGAATTCAAGTATATATATGATATAACCTCTAAAGCTTATACTGTACTTACATTTTGAGAATTTGCATCACTGCCTTCCTCACTTGATCCTTCGCTTGCACTTTCACCGCTGTGGATTCAGTAAAGACCAGATAAAACAGTATAAATTATCACTAGAGGCAATAGAAGCATAAGGTTCACATGCAGAAAATACTTTGCAGGCCCAAGATAATAATCTATAGTACAATTACAAAAAAACCTCCACACTCTAGTATGAATTTGAACCAAAAAAGGAGTAACCCGGTAAATTTTTTGCGGTTTATATGAGCTGAAGATCAAACAGGAATTATCAAGGAAAAAAAACTTATAATCCTTATATCTGTTTGATTGCAAAACAATAAATAGACCCTTGTTACTTAATTCAACAGAAAGTATGGGAGATAGTCAAGCTTTGTGATGAGCTGCTAACACAGGTTCACAGTATGTTTGAAGTAAAAATATTAAAGCACAAGTCACCAGACAAGAGACTTTACCTTTTGGAGTATCCTCCATTAGTGGCTGCTCCTGATGGTTTACCAGCTTCATTTGTTTTGCCTGTTATCATATTTAAACTGCCTAAACTACCCTTTGACCTTTTAATAGGCAATTTTTCCTTCCCCTCCGACACCTTACCATCTGCTTCCATGCTTCCAGGTGTATTACCCTGTACGCAGGTATCATTCTTTAAGTACTCTACTTGAGTGCATGTCTCATAATTTATAAACAATACAGGGATAATAAAGTAATTGCAAGTCACTTACAGAAGCCTCGGCTGCAACACCATTTGGTGAAGGCATAGCAAAAGGACTGAATGGATAAGATCCCTGATGATTCGCGACTTGTTAGTAAGAAATAAAAAGGGATCTGGGAAAGCACAGTAGATACAATCAACCACAAGTTACCGGAGGCATAGATGGGTGTGCATATATTCCTCCATGGGGATACATAACATATGGATGTGGCGGAGTGCCGTAAGGTGGCATCATATGCTGCACATAAACAAGTACCATAAAGAATTACTTCCGATTCAGGGATTTATACAGCACCAATTTTAGATCATCAATCATGTGAAATTTTTGACCTTCCTCATAAAAACCTTAAAGTAACATTAAATTCCTTATTAAGGCCCCAGAATTAAACTCACAACTGTATCCAGAGCTTGTATAACCCATGACTAAGCATTTTATAGACAATTCATAACTAGGATTCCTAAACATGTAAAAAGATAAGTAATTTGGTACTTCATTCACCATTGATATTGATGCCTAAATTCCTTTCCCGTAGTCATTTTCTCATTTATTTATTGGTTTTTACTGGCTAGATTTTACAAGTGCCAATATGTTTATATCATTAGCAATTTGCATATTGAAAAAGAAAACATTTGGGAAGTTCTATAGTAAAAGAAATAAGGTTCTCAGCTGTATTTATATATCGAGTTTCAAGTTTTAGGTATTATATATCCATGGTTATCACGAAGATGACTAGTAATCAACAATCGTTTCGAAGGTACTCAGGCCTCAAGAGCCTCAAAGCTCGCTTGGTGGACTGAAAGTATATAATTATTTGTAACCACGACAACGGGACAATAATACTACTTACTTATCATGTCCCTGTGGCATAGTATTTCTGATACTATATTCATGTTTCAATTACTACGAACCAGAATTATACCTATTATTGATACTTTAGATGTGCCGGATGAATCTTCTTTTAGGTAAAATAACAATTACTAGATTCAATTCCTATATAAACTCCAAATTTTCTCATCGCCGTTGATGAAATACATTTTAGTTTTGTCTTTTATACCTAAAATAGCAACAAAGAAAAACGATGTCACTGGAATATTAAAGAAGTACCTGAACTCCCCACATGTAAGGGTGAGGCGCTTGGGGACTTGACGCCATATACCCATGTGGAGGCATCGGGGAATATGCCTAAAGAAAACCGAAGATATGAGCTAATCATAGTTTCAATAAATTTCTTCCGACAAGAAATGCTCAAGAAGTCAAACCTGAAACCCAGACCAATCTGGAGTAACGGGCCCAGCAGGTGCAGCCACAACAGGTGAAACCTGCTCCTGAACATTACAATAAGAAACATTAACAAGACACATACCACGACAAGAACCACTCCGAAAATACATAAAACACAAAATCTCATAAAAAGCTGATAACATGATTGGTTCACCTGAGAAGTTGGAGTCTTTGGCTCCTTAGTTTCCTTGGACGATTTTTCCATTTCACTACTGCCCATTATCTATATATACTACTCTACTGAAATCATCCTGCACAACATCAATTACGTCACATCAACCACTCCATTCATTACGTAAATCCTTTACATACTTACGCAATGAAAACAACAATATCCATTTATCCTAAATAAGCTAGCTCCCAATATCAAACAAACCTCCTTTACAACACTACAACTAACTAAATCACAAACTCCATCCTGCTCAATTTCAACTACGTCACATGAACCACTCCACTCATTTACAATTCAAGCAACAACCTGAGTGAATCCTTTTCATAAATTACCGCAAATCACAACAATGACATCCATTTATCGTAAATAAGCTCCCAATATAAAAAAAACCGCAATTACAACACTACAACTAGTCCAATCACTACTTCCCAATCTAACCCTAGCTCCCTAAAGTCTCCACACAAACACAAAATTACAGGACTCAAACAGAACATATACACACAAACCCTAACAAGCTCACAAACACACAATCATATAAAATTAAAAACAATGAAAAAAATGAAGCATAAATTACCGTTGAGCAGCACAATCCAAATCCGAATCGAAATCGAAGAATGAAGCAACCGAGTCAACTCAGCAACAAAAAAAAGCTAAAAATCAAAACTTTAGCATCAAAAAAGCAAAAAAAAAAAGAAAACAAAAAATTAGATCAATTAAATTACACTAATATGTTTATTATGTGAAGATAAAAAGGTGTAATTTATTTTGTAAAAAATAAAAAAAGGGGGAGAGAGAGAGGGATTAAATTGGGGGAAATAAAAGAAAGCTAGGGTTTTGAATTGATTAGAGGTGGGTTGGTAATTGCATAACGGAGGATGAACTGTAGTTGTTTTGATTAATAATATTAATTATTTTTTTATTGTTGTTTTATTTATGTGTGTATAGGTGGTGGTGGTGTATGTAAATGATATTTGAGGACGAATGATTGAGTATGTGTGTGTTGTTTTAACGGCTGGTAAACACGGATGTACATGTGTGTAGTACAGTCATCCGCCTCCACTTCTCCATCCGACACTCGATATATTATGGGAATGAGGTTATCCTCGGGTTGTGCCCGAGTTTAGAAAATTTTCTCGTGCGGTATTTTTGTAAATATAGGAGGTTAACTTAAAATTACAAAAATATTTATTTAAAATTATATTCAAAATCCTTATACCCTAGATCACTCACGACAATTTTAGATTCAGTTTTTTCTATATTTTTCCTGTGTAATTATAATTTTTTATATGTGTTTGATTAATGAATTTTGAAGTTGTAAATTTTGGTAACTAAACTAATTGAAATATCGAAGAAAGTTTTAGAATAATGACTAATCACTTATTATTTAATAGGTAAATCATGAAAAATGTTAGAAATCGTGGAATGAATATACGTGATACTTTTTATCATCGTATTTTTTGTCCAATTCAAACTCATATAATACATTTAAATCAAAAAAATCGATGTTTAATTTGATTATACAAGTTTGAAAATTGTAATCTTTTGATTTTGTTCGGTTTCCACTTTTAAAAACGATAAAAATGATTGAAATGAACTCTCTCTCTACCTCACTCAGAATGGTCCATCAAACTAACAGTATCGTAGCTAGTGTGAAACATCAATAAGTATCGTAACTAGTGTGAATGAATGGGCGGCTACACTCATGATTTGTTGGCCAATTGATGTGTTAAAAGTAGGGTGCATGTTACAGCGGCACATACATGTCAAGATGGACATGACATGACTTCAATTAGCGAGACATGCCTTTTCAAGATTCAGTATGCCTTTTTACTAATTTTTTTTATTTTTTATACTTTTTTTAATATTAAAAATATCCAGAAATAACAAATATAATTTTAAAATATTTACATATATTTTAATATCTAAAAAGTTACTAATGTAAATGAGTATTAAGATGGTATTCGTTTGTTACTATCAACTAACTTTAATTTTATATTCAGGTTCACCGTATATTAGTATAACAATTATTTATTAAATTTTATTATATCTATATAAAGTAGAATCTCGGACGTTCTACGTGGCGGGGCTAAAAATGCCTATTCTATTTTCCTATTTTCTCATGCCTTCGTTGGTTTATTGGTCAATATTTCTCTCCTCGGTCGATAAGGTTATATGTCCGTTACTGAAATATCAATCATCAACATTCAACAATCGTCAATCAATTATATTCAGTTTAGCCTTTTTGTCTTCAAGCCTGACCCATCATCATATCAGATGCATTCTCTCGATCTAATTACAAATTGCTCGCGCACGATTATTTTTTACCTCCTCCAAAACTCCTTTTCTCCAAGTATCATATCATAATAGAGAGTTTAGCTGAGGTGCATCAACCGTTCCCAATTATTGTTAAAATTTTGGCTCGGTTGTCTCCTGTCAAATTAATCTTCATATCATATTTGTGTTAATGGTAAATTCATATTTTTTATCTATATCAGTTTAACTGATTCAAATATATGAGGTCCCAGGTGCAACTCAGATGTTTGATAAAAGTTCAGAATAAAAAAATAAGTTCTCATGTTTCAATTTTAAATAATATGTTATTCCTAAAAAAGAAACAATTTTCAGGCTTCAGTTTGGGCACATATCATGATAAAGAATTAAGTTCCTAAAAAAGAAACAATTTTCAGGCTTCAGTTTGGGCACATATCATGATAAAGAATTAAGTTAAGTTGCTACTCTTGGAGATTTCAGGATCGAGTACATTTTTATTATTAACCTCATATCATATCATACTGGCGTAAATATATGTTTACATTTTCGTACTTACCGGAAAACTGTTTTTTTCGGCAATCAAATTTGTGAAATATTATTTGAAGCCAAAATACAAAACTATAGTTAACATTATTTCTCGTACTTAGTAAATATAATTGTTGTTGAAGGTGTTGTCATGTTTACAATTGGAGACAACAGTCCATCTCTTTTTTACGAGGAAAGTAGTGGTTTAAGTAATTCAATTACTAGCAGGGTCAGCGCTCCATTAAGGTGAAATAGACGACCACACATTATTTTCTAAATGGTTTTTGACAATATTTGATGTTTTGTTTTTTCTATAGTAAAAACCGCAGTTTGTCGTAAGAAGCACCAGAGATCAGACACAATATATGATTATGTTGTATAACAGTATCGATCCTTTTATCTATTTATCTAACCAAATTAGTTATTAGGGTTTCAGTGACTATATTTTTCGTTGGAATTCGATTTTTACCGGATTTTTTATGTGTTTAAAGTGCTTCCAAAGTGGGAGGCCCCGTCATCGGTATTCCGCTTCGGAGCCCATTTGACGTTTTGAAAGCTCAATTAATCTTGTTAGTCCCTTAACAATGCAACAAGAATTACAGAAGGGGGGTTGAATGGAATTTTTGAAACTTTTTCAAAAATAAAAAGTGTTCTAACTTAAATATATATCAGTGTGAATTGATTTGCAGAGTGCGGAATAATAACTTAAAATGAATCAAAACACAAGTAATTAAAAACACAAGTAATTAAAAACACAAGTCTTTAAAAACTTTCTGGTGAATTTGAATGTATCCACCAGAGATATATAATATATCAAGGGAACTCTATGTAGCAGTTAGCTCACAGCTGCTTACAAATTTTAACAACTAAGATTGCAGAGAAATGCTAAGAATACAGCTTATAAAAGTTTCTCTCTTGGTTGCTTAGTTTTTTGTTCTATTTGCTACATCTTGGTTTATATAACACCAAGATTACAAAGTAATAAAACAGGATAATAAAACAAAAACTATCAAGTCTAATACTATGCTACTTCATTACTCTTTTCCAGCATCTTTGAATATCTTCATAATAGTATGAAAATGGCAATGCTTCTTTGTTCTCTAAAACCCAGTTGGATAGGCTTCCACATTCCATTTACATACACTCGACGCATGTGACTGTGTTGTCACTATCAACAGATGTTTGAATTCTTTATCCGTCGTGTTCATGATCATCCGTCGGGTTGCCTAGTTGATCATCCGTCGAGTGGCATTGTTGTTTATCCGTCGGGTAGCTATCTGGCACTTGACTTCATTTCATTTATGCAGAATTACAAGACATCGTCTATGTACAATTAGTCAACATATTCTGCATATCTAGTTAAGGTCAACATGACTTGAGTACTACTACAGAATCTAAACAATGTGTATGTAGAAATATGCTACAGACTTATTGTTACACAAGCTACTCACTCGATGGATAATAAATCATCATCCGTCGGGACTATATAGAGTTATCCATCGGGACTATAATCTTTATCCGTCGAGTGCTACATTTTTCACTAAGTAAAATCTACCAAGGTGTTTTGTTAATGAAATCATCAAGTTCACAACATATCCACAACAATCTCCCCCAATTTATGTCTACTGGAATTGTAGCCATAAATTAAGAGAAACTTGATGATAACAAAACACCCTAAAAGTACAAATTTGAAAGTAAGTAGATAAAACTGTAAAGTGCTTCAATTAACAAAATGTACAAAGATTTGCTCATAGTCATTCTAAAGGTGCTCCTCTAGCCTGAGCAGATTAATCTATTTCCTTGAAGATCTGGATCTCTTTCTAAGCTTTCTGTTATTTTCTTCTATCTGATTTTGGAGCTGTCTGTGGAATTCCAGTTCATCGGATTTTGAGAGATTTAGCTTTTCTTGCATTTCCAAAAGAGTCTCATTACTAGAGATGCTCAATTGGTCTTCTAATCTGAAAATTTTTCGCATTCCTTTATCATCCATGAACTCCATCAGCCAGTAGGGCCTTAGATGCACTTTTTTCCCTATGTAGGGAATGCTTAGAGTCTTTGGGAGTGCATCTTTAGCTCTAATACTCCTCAATTCTTCAATCTTCTTTAGAACCAGTATTCTTGCAGTTACATTGAATCCAAAATTCT